>NC_022022.1:41034097-41038802 GCF_000317375.1 Microtus ochrogaster | reverse complement strand
CACACACACACACACACACACACACACACACACACACGCTAAACAATGTGAAGAAAAAAGCCTGCTAATGAAGCGATTGACTGACTACTGGGCTAGGTTCTTGTTGGCCTCTGCAGAGACGCCTTGTTCTTCCATCTTCAATCAACCAAGCTCAGCGGTAGTAATCTGAACAAAAGGCAAACAGCTGAGAATTATCCAGCCTTGCCAACTAGGTGAATCTGGGACCAGTCTTTGAGAAAATAAGTACAAGGCATGAAGCAGGCATGCTTCAAGGATGGCATGAAAACCTCAAGTTTGCATAGAAGTGTTTAGTGTATCTCTATAAAATAATGCAATTTGGATATAATGCAAATGATTCTGAGGGAGTACAGATGTCTAGAAATATAATGTTGGAAGTCATCAGGATATACATGGAATTAAAGACCTGAAAGTGGACAATTTAACCCTCAATGTCTTGGTAAGAGAAGAGAGTGTCTGACAGGAGACAGGCGAGTTGAAGGCACAGCCAATGATGGAGTGACAATCTTGAATGGACTCTGGACTCAGACTCAAGAGATGCAAAAGAAAACTTCTAGAGAAAAGAACTTGTTTACCTGTTGAATATGGGGTAACATCTCAGAATTCAAAATGATCTTAACGGTTTGGAGACAGATTACTGGCATCCCATGATGAATTCTAATGTTTCTAAGTCCTTTTTTCACAATTAAATTCCATGTTAACAGGAGCTAATATGAAAAAATAAAAACATTTCTAACAATAGAATTCTAACTAACCCCAGGCCAATGGTGTCGAGCATTAGTGCCTTGTTTCATACAACAAAATTCTCTCCTATGAATTATTTAGTATAGTGCCTTTTTCAAGTTCTCAGCTATACAGCAGTCCTTCACATAATGAAAAAATTATAAGAATACAAGCTGTTCCACGAAGGTTGATTTAAGTTTAAAAAAATTTATTCTCTAGGGTCATCGTGGTTTACCCAATGTGAAATGTGTTGTGTTTTGCAGAAGGTAGGCTCTGGGGTATGCACTGCCATGGACCTAATGGATTTCTTCTGTGTAGTCCAGCCCGGGGAGAAATGGATAAGTCGGTGTAATAAAGCATGCAGCTGAATTGCACACTCAGGTTCTCTGGAACGGAATAAAGGAAGTGGCATTTTTTTTTCTCTTTTCTCTAATGTACGCTCTCTTTTTTCGTTGTCGTGATTCTTCTTGCAATGTGGCTTGTCCTCTGCCCTGCTTCGGCTCCCTCAGGCCTGCCTGCACTTCTCCTCTACCTGCCTGTCTCCCTCCCGTTTTTCACATATTCTTTTCATGAATGATGCAAAGAGGTGTCTGTGGCATTGCTCACAGATCTGTCTCCTGTGAGCTGCTTTCAGAAGATCCCAAAGTACATATGAAGAGCTGCAAAATGGGGCTTCTGTTGACCAGGAAAAGAATGTGACTTTATAGAAAGAATTGATATGCTTTGCATCCTTACTCTGTTTATTTATTTAGTGCTCTTTATCAGCTTAGCTGCTAGCTCTTCTCCTTTTGATAATTTTTATTTCAGTCTGGTGATGTGGGAGGCGTGCTGCTTACTCAGGCTTTCGGTTCAAGCTGGCATTATGTGTAGAACTCAGTTCTTTCCATATGATCCTAAGTAAGCATAGCTTGCTGCATAGCTCTCAACTGGGGTATTAGAAATTTAAGGACTCATAGAAAGCTATTTTTTCTTCAAAATAATACTTTCTACTCTCTATGCATACTAAATCCTGAAACCTTTACTATGTTATATATGATCTTCAGACTTGGAATGTGTTGAGTAGAAGGGAATCAACTGTCGACCATGCTTTTCTCCCTTCTCAGCCCTGTATGACTAAATAAGACTGCACGTTTTGAAAGTTCAGGAATCCTGTCTCTTTTTTCTTTGTTTTATAAATAAGTAGGTGCTGTTGGCATGAATGTAGTCTTAGAACTGAGAAACATATGCGTTCCAACTTCAATATCTCACCATGGATGGATGGCTTGACCTCCAAGAAGTTTATTCCTTTCATCTAATAGAAATCTAATATTCACAAGAAAGTCTCGAGTGTTGATTATTTGGTATCAAGGGTGGTCAAGTCCTAGTGTAGAATGCCTAGTGGAGTGTAGCTCTCAAGGGCATTGCTGTTTCTTTCTGGGTGAGACATACTTCCTTCCTATTTATAATATGGAAATTGTCTTGTGTTGCATGTTGACGAGAAGACAAAAATAGGAAGGCATGTTAAACCATGTGAAGCTTCACTGGCCACACGGAGTTATTATGATCTTGTAGGTTACACTTCACTAAGCCTGTGTACCCACCATACGCGTAAGCCTCTGCAATGTGAGTGTGCATACTCAAGATTAAAGGAACAAGGCTCTGAAATCCAGGAGCTCATATTTCAGTGAACAGCATGAATAATTACATATATAAGGATTTTCTTGGTTGTTTTTTTGTTTGTTTGTTTTCAAGAGCCTGTCCTGGAACTTGCTTTGTAGACCATGCTGGCCTTGAACTCAGAGAGCTGCCTGCCTCTGCCTCCCTTGTGCTGGGATTAAAGGCAGCATCCCCACCCAAAAGAGACTTTTTTAAAGGTAATCTGCACTCTATGCTATCTATTCACTAGTTTCAAAGTGAAATCTATACAAATTATTCTGAAGAAAGAAGAAATTCTGACTAGAAGATTGTAATATCTCTTTGTCCAATGTTTGTTGAATTTAAGAGGGAAGATAAAATCAAGAAAAACTCTCTGTGTATTTAATCTGCTTGGAGGACTTTAATTACTCAGAAGAAAGAACCATAGAACATAGAACTTTAATTAATGGGGATATGGGAACTGGGATAATGGGATTTTCTTGCTAATTTTCTTTAAAAAGAAAGTCTGTGTTTTGTCACTTCTGTTCCTATCCTCGATAACATTGGCTCAAACAGCCCATGCTGAGTTGGTGTGGATTTGACAATGGTGGGTGTTGTGGTGGACCTGAGCGAATCCTAATATCAAATATTTAACTCCAATGGGTTGATTATCTTATAGATTCAAGGAGAGACTAACTTATGAAAACAAAACAGCAATATAAATAAATGTGCCACCAGGTAGAAATAAATGAATGATTTAAAGATTAGGAGTCAGGGGAGTGTTGGCTGCCACTGAAGTGTGGCCTGTGGAAATTAAATTCACTGTCCAGTCATAACAGGGTAGAACATCAACAAGTTTAAATCACATTACAGGGAAAAATTATTTAAAAGACAAAGCTAGGGCAGAGAAGAAATAGGGCAAGAGGAGTCAAGTGAGGTATGTCATGGGAGATTAACTTGAGGACTTCTAAATCTTAAGTGTAGTTGGTTCTTTATGACATCCTCAGACACATACGGCAAGGCCCAAGTCAGCTATATATTTGATAGCGTTTGGAAACTGCTCCCCATAAATTCCAACTATGAATAAGCTTGCCACGTGGATATTACCCTCAGCAATGTGATGAGTGCCCTACGAAGAAGGAAGAAGTCTATGTAGCTCTGTATTGTATGATTGCAAAATTGAAGAATTATCTTTAGATCCCTGGTTGTGACAGATCTCGATCCTGGACTTTTGTGGGAGCCCACAGAAGTGGATCTGCTTGACTCTGACTGCAGACTTCTTGCTCCTTCAAAGTTATTGACTGGAGATTTAACTTAAGGTGTGGCTATTAGCTGGACATCTTGACCTAGGGTGTGGTGACTTGGTGTTCTGGGTTTGAAGACGGTAATCACTTTACTTGTTCGTTGTATCATGATTAAAAAAAATCTTTCACTTTCTTCCCCTCTTGTGGATTGGGGTATTTAAAGATCATAAGAAATAAACACGGGTGCACTCAGCGTTCACTGGGTTGACCTCCTAGTACTATGCTATGCCTCTGTCTCTTCTGTATCTCTATTTATTCTGCCTAGCATTTCTAATCCACATGCCCCTACCCTGGAACATATGAACCCATTGAGGCTGGTTCAGCCCACAGATGTCAGCCCAAATTGTGACTACAACAGACTTTCTACCCTCCAGAACAATGAGAAAACTTGCTGGTTCATGTAGTCAAGTCTATAGTATTTTTGTTCAGGCAACATAAACTGACTAAGACACTCCAATTCCTACAGCGATGAGAGGGAGGAACATCTATCCCTTTGCTTGGAGAATATCCATAGATTCTCCTGGAAGATCAAACCCAGTTGGAAAATATTTGTATCCTTTAAACTGTGATCTTGCCTCTTCGGAGAATTTTAGATTCATAAGGAAGATTAAGTAGTTTCCTAGTTTAACTGGAAGGATTCTATACCTAGTATGGCTTGTTCACCAAAAAAGTATTTTATTTGTGCAGAAAGGAAGGATTTTTATGAAGTTATCCTAGTACTTGGGAGATGACTCAGTGGGCTTAGTGTTTCCTACACAAGTACAAAGACCTATGTTTGGATCTCCAGTACCCATGTAAAAATAATTTGTAAACCCAGTACTTTGAGCAATGGACATAGGATCCCAGGAGCTGGATAGCTAGCCCACCTAGTTAATCACTGAGTCACTGGTTCATTAAGAGACCATGTCTAAGAGAATAAGACAGAGCATAGTAGATACCTGACTTCAAACTCTGACTTCTGCAGGTACACTCAGAGGTATTCACTCACAGATATGCGTGCATCTCTCTCTCTCTCTCTCTCTCTCTCTCTCTCTCTCTCTCTCTCT
>NC_022022.1:41029228-41033997 GCF_000317375.1 Microtus ochrogaster | reverse complement strand
CTCTCTCTCTCTATCTCTATCTCTCTCTCTCTCTCTCTCTCTCTCTCTCACACACACACACACACACACACACACACACTGTGCACATGCAAGGAGAGTCTCCTATGGGTTAGGATTCAGTGTCTTCTTGAGGACCTGGACCTGAATGACTGTTCTCTTCACAGTTTAGAGGTAAAGATAGCCTAGTTTAGCTCCTGTAGCTACAATCATACCAGATTTACTGCGAATTTTTAAGATAGGAGACAGAAGATCTAGAGATGTGTGATTATAGCAATGGACATTTTGTATGCATATCCTTAAGTCTTACATCAGTGGACACTAGAAAGTACCCACTACACAGCAGATGCCAGCCAGCATATTAGACAGAATGTTTTAATCAGTAGATGTCAAGCAGCTTCTGTTCTTAGCCATGGTATTGGTTGCATAATGGACCGTAAATGAAGACCATAAAAGCAAGAAGATTATGCTTGAATTAACTCATCTGCCTGCATTCCCTCTCTCTAAGCTCAGTGAACATCAGAGATCAGTCTAGAGTCGTGAATGGAATCCCCGGAACCTCTGGAGGAAGCTGAGCCTCCACTTGATGGCAAGTGTATTAGCCAAATTCACAAAGAATGAAACCCAGGCCAGGACAAACGTAGTTTAGACTGAAGTATACATCCAGAGTACTCAGGTGAGGAGGAGGAGAAGATGGACTCCTGTTGTTGCCACAGCAACAGGCCCTGTGTTGAAGATTCTCACCAGCATGCTTACTGTGAGAAATGAGGCTAGAAGAGAGAATGTTTACGGTTACACTAAAGAAGGTGACAGTTTATGTCTGGAGGAATAAAGAAATCTATTAGATATAAAGGTAATAAAAATGTGTGATTTGTATGAATGTTGGTTTCCACTGGAGGAGGTTGGTGAAGTCATTAGTAGAAATTGGCAGCCACACACATACACACAACAATAATGTGAAAAATTAAAGAATAATGTTTGTTGAAGAAAGTTTGCTTCTCTTAGTGATCACAGAAATCAAACAGTGTATCCATGGCCATTTTCTCACAGTGCAGTAAAATCACAAAATGTAGGACTCTTTGGCAAAAATAGAGCTCTTCACGTCAGGTTCACCCTCTTAAACAGCCTACTTTGCTTCAGCCTCAATACAAACACACAGAATTAATATTTTCTTTTGGAGTCTAAAAACATTCCAGAGTCGTAATATCATTGACTCAGTTTTAGAGAAAGGGAAACTATGGCTGGGAAAGGTTAAGGGCTGTGTAGTCACCAAGTTAGAAGTTCTAACTCGTTCTTTTTGATGAAGATCCACACTTTCAACTAACTTTCCATAATAGCCATCAAAATTTGTTCTAAATGAGGAAATTAAACAACAAGCGATACTTAAGTAATTCCTTTCTAATTATCTGTGTTGTGTTCTCATATGGGGAGCTTCAGGGTAGGGACATTCAATGATTTCTCTTTAATTTTAAAAGTGTGACAAGGGAGATCCTTCTTTTTTGTTAGCCCTCTCTACAGTGTCTCAGGTGATTGTTAATAGTCTAAATTGAGGTGTTTGGTTGCTGCAGCTGATATCAATGATTACATGCAGTGTAGTAAATACAAATTTAACTGTCTATCATGTTAGAAGACAATGGAAGATACTATATTCCTTCTAAAGTAAAGGCTCAAAAATAAAGTATTGTAATCCAAATTGGTAATTTACTTTTGAGGAGAGATTTTTGCTGAGAATGTTTGTGATTGTCTCAATGAACATTTTCATGGTAGCATTATATCTGTAATGTGGGAAATGGCACCTTTATAGTTACACTGTATATATAATATAAACCAGGAGCTGAGAAATATTTTATTTTAAATTGCTTTTTAGGACTGTTGAACTCCTGTTGATTTATATACAAGATTGATGTCAACATGTTCTTTCGGCCTCCATTTTCTGTGAAGGTATTATTAATCTTTGATTACCTCCATAATCATGGCAATAGGAGTTTACTGGGGTTTACAGTTCATTCTTGATTATTTTTTCTAACAATAAAGTTTTGACTTTTAAAATTCTGTCATTTTCTCTGTGTTGGAAATGTGACAAGGAGGTATGGACACTGTAAGATATGAGTGGTCAATTATATTCAAACAATCCTATCTTATTTAAGGTCATCCCTAACTGAATATATTAGAATCTTCTTATGGTCTTCAGGTTGATCTGATGTTCTAAGATCTGATGTATTTCCTTCTAATCACCCATTAGGTAAAAGCCATTCCTTGCCTGGCTCTTTTTGTATGTGACTCTAACTGTATACCTAGTGCTGTTTAAGTCAAAAATAGAAATCTGCTGTTCCATTGATGTGGAAGTCCCTTCTGTATGCTGTGAATACCACTGTGAAACTATCTTGGCCTGTGATATGGTGAAAGAATAGAGCTAGGCAGGGAAACTAAACTGAATGCTGCCTTCCTTCCCCCAGGTGCCAGAACTTTACCCGGTAAGCCACAGCCTCGTGGTGATACACAGATTAATGAAGGTGGGTTAAATTAATATGTAAGACCTAGCAAAAAAGAAACTAGAACTAATAGGCCAATCAGTGATTTAATTTATACAGTTTTTATGTGGTTATTTCTGGTCTCAGCTGCTGGGCAGCCGGAAGACAAACAAGCAACCTCTTACAACATTACATCTTTGACTTGGATTCCGGTCTCTTTCCTCCAAAAAAAAATTTTTTTTTTGGCTTTTGGGTGAAAATGACTGTTCGTGGACTCTTAGCCATATAAAATTTACCTTTTGAAGATGGTTAGTTTTCATGATTAGTCATGTAAATTTCAACTTGAGAAGTGGTAGTTTCCTGAGCTTCGGGGTCTAACCACTAAATTGAGGATCAGACAAATTAGATCAAATCCTCAAATGACAGTTTTAATAAAGCAATGTTATACAGAGTTATCTTAAGTATGTCATATGTAAGCCTGAAACATTACTCAAGGAAACTATTGCTATAATAAAAGAGGGAAATCTTTCATTATTGATAGAGAAGAGTTTGAAGATGACACTCTCACATCCAGAATAACAAAAAAGAGTAACATATTGAAAATCACATATTTTTCTTAGGCTCATCAGAAAATAGATTTTGCAAAGCAAATTGCTACCTCCATGTCTGGAGAGATGAATGCAGACAACAGCAGTAGAGATTTGTCAACAGCGTGAGTGGGCACCACTGGAGACACCTATCTATGTCAATGTTTCCTAGTAATTTTGAATAGATTCAGAGTAGAGACTTGCCTGAGAAAGAGAATTACTGAGAATCACCGCTTGGGAGCCGGCACAAAAATATATTACCCACCCAGAGAAGTGAGGAAGAAGAATTGGTGTGTTGTATATTATATATTATTCTTCTCTTTATCTCTGAATTTCATCCATGAAAAATTATATTATTATTTTTTTTAAATGCTTACCAATTCTTAGGAATACTCTTGACTCCATCCTTATTAGTATTGTGGTAAGTTACACTGCTGTCTTTTGCCAATAAAATGTTAGACACTGGGAAGAAATAATAATGAATGCCTGATTAATTAGAATGTCTTTTCCATCTCCTACTTTGGTATCAAGCAATGATAGCCGGAACCAAGTGGATCGCAGCCACATCTTCCTAACTGACTGAATGAAAGTAAGTCATTCAAGCTTGGTTGTAAGTCAACAGAATCTTAGAGTTGTTTGTACCACAGCCTAATTTGATCCATACATACTCATAGATATTCTACAGGGTTAGCAATGTCAGACTAACATTAACAACAATAGTTTGCTGCTTTGTATAATGACAGTTATTAGATGACATAGTGCTCCCAATACTGTAGAAAGGTTTTCTAAAGGGTGTACTTGACAATAGTTAATAATAATTCCACAGGTGCCACTAACTAGGTCATTCAGTAAGGACTTCAGCTTAAGGCATATTTTATCCATTTAACAATGTGTGCACTTCGCTAAGATGATTATGGCAAAGAATAAAGAATACACTTCATATGAGGGTCTGTAAAGTGGGCATAGTTATAGTGACATTGTTAAAAAGTATCTCCTTGACTGTGAAAACTGGAATGTGTAATAAATATCTGTATTAAAGTTTATTTCTCTCCACTAAATACTCAGTTGTTGCTTGACTTTGGTAGTATAACCCAGATTTCTTTCTGCCTTCACTATAAAAATCCTTAACCATGTTGTGGCTTTTTAAATGTATTCGTACATTAGTTTGCTGTCTTGTGTGGGTGGTGGTGGTAGTGTATGAGCATGTGTATCTGTGGGTGTGCATATATGTGCAGGAAGGCTGGATGAGAACATTAGGTGTCCTGCTGGATCACAGTCTACCTTGTGATTTTAAAACAATGTATCTCACTGGACCTGGCATTAGGATGAAAACCAGAAACTCCCAGAGGCAATCCTCTTCCCACCTATCACAGTGCTAGAATGGCAGTCTTTTACAACCATACCCAGCTTTCTATGTGTTTGCTGGGTGTTTGAATTCAGAATACCATGCTTGCACATAAAATGCTATTACTCACTGGGCCATGTCACTAGACCCTATGGGACTTTCTTCTTTTCTTTCTACTCTTTGCAAATTTCATAGTACCTTCATTTAGAATTGTTCAGAGTATGGCCTGGCGGTGGTGGCGCATGCCTTTAATCCCAGCACTCGGGAGGCAGAGACAGGCGGATCTCTGTGAGTTCGAGACCAGCCTGGTCTACAGAGCTAGTTCCAGGACAGGCTCCAAAGCCACAGAGAAACCCTGTCTCGAAAAAC
>NC_022022.1:41014270-41029128 GCF_000317375.1 Microtus ochrogaster | reverse complement strand
AAAAAAAAAAAAAAAAAAGAATTGTTCAGAGTAAACTTTAAATTTAATGATTATCATCTATATTGAAGGTTGCTTCCTTTGGGAATGAGCTCAAAGTTGTGAGGTGGCAGTTCTTATCACTGAGACATAGCTTCCATTTTTATGAAGTGAAGCTTTGTTTAATAATAAAAGTATCTAGATGATGCTGTTGGTGACAATGATGTTATAATGGCTGCTGTTTATTCAGATTACAAAAAGTTGTAGGAGCCATAGTTTATATTTCTTAGGAATTGTTTCATTCAAGTATCCCAGAAGCAATATAAAATGATTATTGATATAAAACTGGCTTTCATTGGGTCTTCAAACAAGTTGCAGAGTTTCTGACTCTTTGCTAAGTTATGTCATCTTTCACGTTCTTTGGAGCTGTCAGTCCTTGGTCTTTATGCTCTACCCTGTTACAACTCAGGAGTTCTAATGGGGATGATTGCTAGAGAGAAAAATTCAAATGCTCTTTGATATATAAACTGAAAACTGGTACCTGTACCAGGAAGAAGCTTACCCATTTTTGGTTCTGAATGAGACCATTATGCATATTCCTGACCACTGACCTTATATTTATTATGATTCTGGGATAGTTAATTTTGACTTTCAGCTTGATAAGATATAAAATCAACTGAGACACATCTCTGGGTAGGTTGTTTCCATAAGGGAATTATTATGAAGGCTTAACTTAGGCGAGAACTTGCCCATTACACTCATGGGTAGCCCTGACAACAGGCAGCCCAGATGTAAGGTAGCCTGCCTGCTGCTGCTTGCCTGCCTGGTGAGAGTGTTTGTCCTTCTGCTGGTGGTGGCAGTCGTAATGTTGTGGTTGTTCTGCTGCCACCACACATTATTTTCTTCCATCAAAGCCCAGCCTTCAGTGTGGCCTGAAGACCTGTGGGTCTCCTGGAATCCTCCAGATCAGTAGTGCCGGACTTCTTCTGTTGAAGCATCAAACCTCATGCACTGGAGTGCAGTGCAGACAACCCCTAACCTAGAACCCAAAATAAAACCAATTTCTTTCTATATTAATTAAATTGTTTCTTCTCCTCTGGAGAACTCCAGCTAATACACATGATAAACTCTACACCACAGTCTCAGAGAAGTAACGAGTGAGAAGTGAAAAAGTCAGCCCGTTTGAGGCCTGACCTCCAGAGAGAAGGGCCAACTCTGTTCTTGTTATCTGCCTGTATTTTGGAATTATTTGTAGTCTATTGGGGGCAATTCATATGCGAATTAAGATCAGTTCTACAGAACGGCTTCTAATATCGTTAAAAACAGATGAAAGGAAATTCTAAGTTAGTGGTAAAATGTGTGTAGATCAGTGTCCAATCTGTTGCGAAAGTAACCAGAATATGTGTAGAATAGGGATATCCCAACCAAAGAGTAGCAGTGGAGTCCCAAAGTCAGCAATGTCAGTGGAACCTTACTGTATCAACCAGACATAGAGGATAAAGCCCAGGAGACAAGGAACTTCTCCGTCACTCCACACTCCCTGTATCCCGGAACCAGTTTAGAGCTGGGACACACGTTTCCTTTTATAAATGACACACAGCAACATTTGGTGTGGTAGACCCAGAGAGTAGAATGGGTTGTTAACTCTAGACTAAGGACATTAAGGACCTTAAATAGGAATTAGGCTACAATGGTGTTTGATCATGGGTGACTCATATAACCACTTTGCCACTCAGTTTTCTAAATTGCAAAATGGTGATAATGTTGCACACAGATAGTAAGGATTTTCTTATGATGATCTACAGTGATACATAGGTATGGGAAGAAAAACACTGCACTACAGTATGCACTAATTCCTATCTGGTCCAAATAATGTTTACCCATCCTTTGAACATGAAAATGATCTGCAGAAGTTTAATTCATGAAGATGCTACTGGGAATTATAGTTAACAAAGAGTAAATAATATTTTTTTCCTAACCCTCTGTCCTCACCATTGCCATCCTTGCTATTCATGCCTGCCAGCCAGAACCTAGACATATTTGTGGAAGCAGAGAGCCCTGAATGGCCTTCCTCTCATTGCCATCATTGTACATGTATTGATACTGTACAGAGGAGCATCTCCATATCTGTGTACAAATTCAGAAGCTTCTCCCTGCATACTTTCACATCTAAGCCCTTTGCAAATGTTGCCCATTTCACATTGGTAATATTTCTTGCATCTCTCTACTTTATCTACTTAATAGTTGACGCTCTAACTGTCACTCCAGTTTTCTGTTACAACTTCTTATTTATTTGTCTCCAAATTCATTTCCTGCAGTGCATCCTTTCAATCATCCCAGCCTTACAAAAACACGTGGAACCGAACATGCCACTCTGAACACCCTCAGCCGCTCATCATTTCTTGTTGAATAAAGCATTCTAATGATGCTAGTGTGGCATTTGTGGTCAGCACTAAACTGGCATCAATTTTTGATATTGTACTTTTTCTTATCATTATTTTTCAGTTTTACATGCAGGAAAACCATTCTGTTTAATTCTGAGACTAGATCCTCATGTGTTCCTACCCTGGGGCTTAACCCATACTGAGCCTTCTGTCTGTCATTGTCAAATATCCATCAAGTTTTGTGTTTAAAAATCTAGCTGAAGTAATTTTATTTTCCCAAGTTTGAATGGCCTTTACTGCTTTCACATTGAATTATATTCAAAAATGTTGTTATGTACTAAATCATGGCTTGAAACCTTAGATGCGAGCTCTGGCTCCATTGTGACTATTACTGGAGACAGGGCTCTTAGGAAGTAATCATGGATAAATGAGATTACAAGGAAGGCTCTACATTGATAAAATGGAGACATTATAATAAAGGAAGATTCTACTAATAATGTATTTTATATCTCATATAAGGGTATATCAACAAATTGACCCCTTTAAATCAAACCCTGTAGCTATCCTGTAGATGTCCAGACCTCTAGAACTTGGAGAAAATGAATTTCTCTGTTTAAGCAGGTTGTTTTGTTGTGACAGTTCTAGCTAGCAGACTTGTCCACACACACCGCTTTGATCTTAACAGCTATGAATCTTTTCTTTTCCTAGCATTCACATACTATGGATGAAAATTCTAAGGGATTTAACTTAAAACATAACACTTAAAACAAAAGCTTAAAACACATAAAATCTAACATGCAAAACATAAACTCCTCAAGGAGAATTGCTCAGTATGATAACCTTTCTATTTTTCTACATGCCACGGTGCATTACACAAAACCAGTGCTTGATAAATATTCAATTAATGAATAAATGAATGAACAAAGAAGAATCTACGACAGAGAAAGGGAAACAATACAAATGTCTTCTGGGGAAAACCAAGTAATAATAAGGATGAATGTTTCAAGATGGCTTTCAGGCCTTGGCTCCATATTGTTTTATTAACTCACTTGAGCATATCCTTTATCAAACCATTCTTTATATTTAGGAATCATTTAAAATAATTATGTAAAAATACACTCTTTGTTTTTTATCAGATATTAATCTTTTCCTTTCCTAACATCCACACTCTGGATGAAAAGTCTGATAGAAAAGAAGATGAAAACTTCAACAGTTTCAAAGGAAATTTAGAAGTTTTCAGAGGGGCAAAAAAGAAATGTACTTTCCCTGCAGCTAAGTTTTTGCCAACTACATATCGGTATTTGTAATCTGGATAGCTGGAGTGCTTTTGTTTAGAAAACACTGAAGATGTTATGAATTTAGGAATGAGTAGGAAGGAAGTGTGTTGAATTAGCATATGCATGCTCACATCTGCAGGAGAGAGCCTGAGAATGCTTGGAATATTATATCCTTGCAAGGATGTGTGGGAAGGAAAGGAAATGAATTGAAAATGGAGATCAGGAAGGGGGTAGGCGACATTTGAGTCTGAACTAGCTTTTATTCTACAAACTTCTGCTTTTATAAATTTTATCCTAGAGAGTCAATCTTACAGTTTGAATTCAACAAAGAACAAAAAATAATGATCGTAATCTTGCCATGCTATCATTAGTTATTACGAGATTTGTTTTTAAGGTATAGTCTGTTAGGAAACTATCAACATTATTTCCATGACACAGTTCCGTGTTTAAACCATGTAAACTATATGATTAGTCATTCCTTTACTCCTGACTGCTACAAATTACCATCTATCCAGAGAGAAGAAAGCGGTCTTGTCTTAGTCCATTTCCATACTACATTAAAGATGTTTAATTAAGTTTCAAAGATCAGAAATACATTTTTTTTTCACTTTTTTGCTCTTCATGCTGGGAGTTCCAAAATCAAGGTCCTGGCATTGCGTGTTGAAGGCTGTCTATCTTGCACAAACCAGGCTGTGCTGCTATAGTTGTCAAAGAGATAAAGTTATGACTTCAAATCTAGAAGGCAGAGGGGGCAGGAAAAGGAATGGACTCTCTGAGGCTGCTTTTAAAGAAGTAACTACCCCCCGCCACAAGAACTCACAAGTAACCAGTACAGTGTGCAGAGAGGGGTGTCCACTCAGGCCATAGCTTGCCCTGTGTGAGTTCATAGGATGTACCCCCTTTAGACACGGTGCATTAGAAGAAAGAAAGTTGTCAGTTCAGCTTCCTTTTGAGAGCTGAGATAAAGGATATGGTTTACTTGTAAAATTTAAAGAAATTCTTACTTAAGTGCTCTTTCATAAATTGTTTATTTAGAAGACAATCACTTATCAAACATTTGCAAGAGGCAGAGTGAAAGACAAGCTTCTTTCCGTGTGGAGCTCCCATTTCAACAAAGCACAGAAGGAAAGGGAGAAGAGGAGGGAGGAAGGACCGGGGCAGGGCAGAGGGGAGAACCTGATACAAAATGAGGGTACACACTGTTCATAGGATTTGTTCCTTTGGTCCATGATAGGTGTTACATTCCGTGTTAGACTCTCAAGGAAATTCTTCGTCCCTTCTATTTTTTTTTTAATTGTAGCCTAGACACTGCAGTTACTGCCGCTGCTTTCAGAATAGTCTAATTTTGACTCATAGTATAAACTGCAGACCAATAACTTTTTAGGTCCCAATTCCCATTCAATTTCCCTTTCAATAGCAACAATCACCACAGCCCCCTACTGTTTCCCAAGAGTGCAGCATGTCAGACATGTCTGTTTCTTCTACCCCTGATAAAGCCATGAAATCACAATCAGACTGGAACATGCTTAGGAAAACAGAATCATTAAATTAGGATCTAATGAAAGTCAGATCATGGCATCCCCTCAATATCTCTTTAGAAAAAGAGAAACAATCATCTGGAAAAAAGTAAAAGGCAAATTATATATATATATGATTTGATCAAGCATGCTAGTCTAGTTTCTCTTTCAACAGTTTGCATTTTTCAGCCATTTCTTTATAGAGATTAGAAAATTGCTCTAAAACCATTGCAGAATCACAGCGGTAGAATCTACCACAGTGGCCTTGAGCCAAGCATCTCCTATTATGAGTTTTGGCACAAGGTGTTGCTTTGAGAGGGCAGCCCTGCTTCTATGCAAGTCAGGCAGACCCACACTGCATTCTTTGGAAGGCATGTTCTTTATTAGGGCTTGGCCATTTATATCACCAATAGTCTACATATTGGCACAGCTCTCCAAGGATTTGCTCAACGCATGTCCTAAATACTACCCTCAGTCAGTTATGTAATTATCCACCCAGACTCAAATTACTGACATAGGAAATATTAAAGTTTTGTGCTTTACACATTGAAAAAGGGAAGGGGGGAAAAAAAGAAAGTTGCTTTAGGCTGCTTGCATGTAAAAATGCCATGTACATGATAGAATGGCCTCAGTTCAAAATACATATCGACAGTACGGATCAGTGAGAGGAAGCCCTGAGATTTCTCCTGGTGATACCCAGCATTTAAGCAGGTGAGAAAAAAACATGAATGCATTCTCACAGGGAGGTTTCCGTGCAAAGCCAAGGCCGTACTGAGAGGACATTGGAAGCTTGAAGCTTTCTTTTGAGAAGGGATGCTGTGCTGGGCACTGGGAGAAAGTGACTCTTCGGCTGGCATTGTCCTTTCTTGCTAGTCCTGCTGTCATTATGTAAATGGAGGGTTCTCTTGGAAATGATTGACTTGATTTTTATTACCTTGCTTGAGAACAAAAGGCCGTTTCTTTAGTTCACATGATATAACTTAAGTTTGGACCTCCCTCTCTTTCCCTCATGATGTTTTGCAGCTTGGTGAACAGCATCTTTAAGCATCAATTTAAGATAAAGAACAGGTAGAGGTTATGTTTGTGATCTATTTGTTTGGTTTGGTCTTTAATCCTCAAAAGCAGATTGCACATCTGTACTTATGCTTGTTGGTAGATTATGGGCAATTGTGTTCTTTTTCTGAAGCAGATGTGAAAAAATGAGCTAAGAAGACGAACAAAACCAGGATATGCCACTCCTTACAAGCAACCAAAGAAGCAACAGACAGCTCACCTTTACAAAACCTGTTGTATTCAAAAGGAAGGATGAGAATTAATTTATGTTACATTAGAAAGGGTTGTTTTCAAGGGTGTAAAATGAGCATTTAAAATTTGTAAAACCTTTATTTTTCATCATGTTAAAAACTGAATTTTTGTGTTATTTTGTAAAATTCACAAAATGGCTCTAAAGACATTACAGGCTCTGCTGCTAGTTTAAAGGAAGATTAACTGTCCTTAAAACAGGGCTAAAACTTATACACTCATAAGTGGTTTTTAAACATAAAGCAAAGAAAACCAGCTCACAAGTCACAATCCCAGAGAACCTAGACAACAATGAGGACCCTAAGAGAGACATACATACTTCTAATCTACATGGGTAGTAGAAAAAGACGAGATCTCCTGAGTAAATTAGGAGCATGGGAACCCTGGGAGAGGGTTGAAGGGGAAGGGAGAGGCAGGGAGGGGAGCAGAGAAAAATGTAGAGCTCAATAAAAATCAATAAAAAATTAAAACAACTTATACATTTGATGCACATGCAAGTCATTTAGGGTCCTGTCTAAGGTCATATTCTTGTTAAGTTGGCATTTCAGATGGGATTCTCTGCTTTAGTAATCCGGGTGACAGGAAGCTGCTATTCCAGGGATCACACTTTGTGTAGCAAGGCTGGAAGGTTCCAATAACTCGCCTCTTATCCTTCTATGTAAAGCACACACAATGAACGGACAGAGAGGAGATGAGGTGGGTTTTAACTTTTAAACTCATTGTTTGTGTGTGTTTGCTTTATATGTATTAATCAAATATATTGCTGAGAACTGTGCCTTCCAGAATCTGATAATACAAATTTCCTAACATGTTGTTTACTTGCACTGTGTAGATTTCAATCGCTGAGCTGGCGATAGAGCTCTGCAAGTAGAAACACTTGCCACATAAGCCAGAAGACTTGAGCTCCAGGAGAGAACTGAGTCCCCAGAATTGTCCTCCAAACTCTGCTCATGCACAGTGTACTCTTGTGTACACACACACACACACACACACACACACATTTTTAAATTATTTCCAATAGCAAAAATACATTTGCTTTTGTTCCCAGAATACACCTATCACTGTTGTTATTTATTTATTTATTTATTTATTTTTAGATTAGAAACTCGTTAGGCTAGTTCTGAGCCCAGGTTGCTCTAATTTGTGGTATCATTACCAAGCAACAACATTCTTTTCTCTTAGGCTCACATTTTGTGGTTCTCTGAATGATTAACCCGATCGCACAATGAGAACAGGCACTTTGTGGCTGACCACTGCTAGTTGTGACATCTACCTGACAGCCCCAACAAGTTAGATGAATGAGAAGTAAGTTAATGGCTTTCCACAAAGGAGGGAGTAGGGATCAGAATCATCTGAAGAGATTTCAAACATTACATCTTTCCCTGCTGCTCCCACATGCCTTTCCAAATAGTAGAGTCTCCTGGTGGGGACATGGCTATTTTAACTTGGAAAATGACCCAGATGTTTTAGATTTACCACCTTACCCCAACCCCTACCTCCGCTAAATTAATGGTACGAAAATAAATCAATGACACATTTTTGATTCTCACCTTTCATTTTGAATTTTCAAATAAGGCCATAAAATTCTTAAACTGTTTTGTTCAGTTTTATTTTTCATATATTTCAAGAACACCAACGGCTCTGTGAAAATGGTCTCCCCGACAAACCACACAGCGGCATGCTCCACAATACAGGTCAGTGCATCTCACCCCTGGCTGCAACATGGAATGACTTGAGGGAGCTCAAAAATCTATGCCTGGAGCCCCACCCCAGACCAATTAGGTAAGAATCTGTACCAAGTCTAGGAGTCTGGTGTGATTTTTAAATTTCCCCAGATAATGCTAAGAGCAGCCTCTATAGGCTTTGGGGGGAGTCTAACTCAAAATGCCAAGGTTTGTGTGCTAAATGTTTTTACCTGCTGAGACATATCAAACACTCAGAAATGAAAAACAAATTTACAAAGTGGCAAAGAATGGTCATATTAGTTGCAATTGTTGACATGTGCCAACAACCCAGACACACTGTTTTTTAAAACAATTTTTACTTGTTTGTTTACCTTTTTGTTTTTTAAGTTCGATTTGATTTCATATGTCTGTGTATTTTGCCTATCTACACCTCTGTGAACCACAGGAGTACCTGGTGTTCAGGTGCCAGAAGAGAACATTGGATCGCCTAGAACTGGAATTACAGGTGAATGTTAGCTGTCATGTGAGTGCTGGCAATTGAACACAGATCCTTCTAGAATCGAGAAGAAGAGCAAGTGCTCGTTTTATGATTTTATATTTATATCTTTATTTTATATTTTATTTTTTATTCACTTTACATACCACCCACAGTTTCCCCTCCCCCCACCACTCCTCCCCATATCCCCAACACACTCTTAGAAAGAGTAAGGCCTCTCATGTGCCCATAACTGCCGAGTCATCTCTCCAGCTCCAAATAATTCCTTTTTATTTAAAAATATTGACTCTCAGGTCAGCACCGAATGGCAGGGATCATACTGTTTCTATAGTCTTCAGAACTTACCTCTTGCACATATGAACGATCTCTCAAACTATTAGCAAATAAGTCATTATGCATTTTATGTTTCTATTAACGGATAGTCGTTATAATATCAAGGAATATGTATTAATACATCTTAATATATGCCTTAAGGGACATGGGGCTAAACAAATTCATTCTAATGCACTTAATGTCAGTGATGCTGGAGAATATAGATATTCTGTCTTTTTACTTAGCCTGCATGATCTTGTTCTATTTGTTTACCGTTCAGTTTTAGGTGAATGTGCATTTTACTCACCCACGTACATACTTCTCAGAGGAAATAGATCCACTGAGGATCTTAAGAAAAATCTAAATCTGTCCATTTTTTTACCCCTTTGAATTCTGAAATGAAAGCAAAAATGGAGTTTTCTTGGAAGACGGATGTAACACACAGAAAGGGTAACTCAACCATACAATGTGCAGCTATGGAAGACAAGTCTATACCTCTAATGTGTAACATTTCTGTGCTTCTTGTGAATGGTTCTTCTGCCTGTCTTTTCCTCTGGCCTGTCTTTTTGGAATATTTGTATAAGTAACATTCTTAGAACATTGCTTCCTCTAGAACAAGAAGACATAAGTCAGTCACTAGTGGCAGGTTCTTGAGACGATTTTTAGTATATTCATAATATCATTCCTGAAAGAGTCAAAGACAAAGTGTGACATCACTATTTCACTCAAAGAGGCCCAACTTTTAACTGAATCAACTACATAGCAGTTTGAATGTTTACCTTTGCTGTCAATCCTGCTATACCCAAAAATTGGCTAAGTCACAGATCAGTATGTTTTCAGCAGCTGACACCCAGCTAACCACGTGATTAAGGAAGCTGTGATATGCTCTCTGCATTTGGTCTCAAGTGCCAATGACATATCTGTGACAAGATGAGGATTAACTGTACTATTAAAGGAGAGCAGCCTTCACTTGGGGCAGCCCTTCACAGTAGGCACCCTTGCCTTTGTGACACAGATACTCCCCTCTCTGAGGAGCATGCATACTCCCCTCTCTGAGGAGCACAGATACATTGCTGTCTCATGTACGACTGAGCTGTTGTCGAGAGTCAACTTCTGATCTAGGTAGACCTTGTGGCATAGCCTAATGATTCTGTCTGAATGAGTGCTCATCTGCTTGAACATGATTTAACACGAACTGATTTAACATGGCCAAGATAAGAAAATGGCTCAGTAAGTAAAGAAACTGCATAAGCATAACAACTAGCGTCTGGAATCCCAGAACCAATGCAAAACTCAGGCAGGTGTGACTATCCGCCTGCAATCCTTGTCGATGGGAGTTTGGAGACAGTATAGCCATCCTCAGTATAGGATGGCTGACTAGATTAGCTAAAGTGATCAACAGGTGAGATCTGGGTTCAATGAGAGATCCTGCTTCCATACATAAGGTGAAGAATGATCCAAGTTAAAAAAAAACAATTTAAAATTGCACCTATAAATACAGGTACATACAAGTATAGCCACACACATGTGAATTCATTTATACATAGGAATGCATAGCACTCAAACATACGTGTGAAATATAAAGTAAAACCCAATAGCATCACCTGTGTAGCATCAATAAGATATTTAATCACACCACTAGTTTTGGAACATTTTGACTTTATGTGCTTGTAGCTATCTCTACATAGGAAGTTTACCTTCTGCTCTTCCATGTATAGAAAAGCTAGATCCAAGGGGAGGTCATTTAGCAGAGAATCAGGAAAGTCTGGGTTGATCTCATGGACGGATGGGCGAAGCTGAAGGGTAATGACGTCATCCAGCTTTAGCTACAGCTGTGCAAACTCCAGAATGGATGTGGCTGACTCTTTCAGTGTAGAGAACCCAGCCATTATTAAAGTCCTGGCTACCAGTCCTTTCATGAAGTGCTGTTTTTCCAGAATAGCTGTCTATGGTCTCACATTTGTAGAAACCAGTCGATTGGTAAATTAAAGATATCCATTTTTGGATCCTCAGATGGAAGTCACAGCAATGGATCAAACTGTATGAATCACTCATGTGGATGTCTGGTGTAAGATCTCATTCTCTGAAAAGACTGAGTGGGACCAAACTGCTGATCAAGCTTACAATGTCCAAATTGCACGACTGTTGCCTAGATTCATCATTCAACCAGGCAGCAGTCCATCCATCATTGTAGACTGGCAACAAAGTAAAGGATCTCATGTCTTAGATACAGAAATTATTAATGTATATTAGAAGCCATAGTTCCTGCCAAAGTTGACCTCTTGTGGTGAGAAAGCCGAAACCATAGAGCATGATTGCTAGTCATTCCTGGAAAATGATCTTGGGCTTTTGGACAACCATAAGCAGTGTCTCCCTGTTGGAAACATTCTGTTTTGTTGCTAATTTGCTTTTCAAGGCCTACCAGCCAACTGCAGTCATATTACAAAGTCCCTTGTTCCTAATGTATGCTATAATAGATCTTAGTTTTCTCCACCAGTTATAATATGTTGGTTCATTCAAGTATTTAGGGAAATCATACATCCTGTGATATCTTCAAGCATCTGATACACATAAACATAGAGCTTTCCCTTCCCAAATCATCTTACAATGATTTCTGACTTTATTTTCTTTATCTTCTCATTAGTAGGACAGTGTAGTTGCAGCATGCCACTGTCCCTAAGAGAAAACATGAGCCCAGTCATTTTCTGTGTAATGAATGAAATGAGTAGAACAGAGACTATATAAATACATTTTGAAAACTCACTATTCTTCCCTGATCATTCAAGAGCATGGTTTTGTTCTTGCCCTACACAGAGGTGTTGCATGATGTTGGCTTCCTCTCTAGCTACCAAAAGTTGTTTCAAATGATTTAACCTTAATTTGGGATTTATAACTATATTTTTGAATTGGAATTATATGCTTTTATATCATAAAGACAACCAAGTTATTGATAAAACTTCTCTACGAGACCCCTATAATAACTCGCACAGACTAAAAATTGGACATAATGGGATGCATCTTTTAGCAAAAATGCCCTGCATCGTGTATATGACACTTATAACAAAGGCCTATGTAAAAAAAATAACAAAGCAAAAAATATACACAAAATGATGTCTCTTGAGGAGAGAAATGTCAGTCTTTGGGTAAAGAATACAATCCTTAGTATTCAAGATTTCTAAGAGTAGGGGGAGAGAATGTTAGAGAAATAGAGGAGAAAGAGTGAGAGAGAGAATCCTTCCTTGGTTTTGTCATTTTACAATGTCTCTTATAGACTAACGCATGAAGGAAATGGCCCTTGCTACAAACTCTTTATGCAATTACTTCTGGGTATCTCCTCTCCCAACTACACTGGGCAAGTCTAACTCAAATAACCTTTAATCTTTTAAGTGATTAACTCCAATTAGTACACCTCCAACTCAAAATAGCAATGAACCCTCGCCCCTTTCTTGCCATTGGTATATTTTCATTACTAGGTCATTCTGCAGGGTACACAAATAAAAAATTGATGATGTAGGCAAATGGTAGATTGTTTTTATTCCTGTGATAATATTCCAGGAAATGGGGAATGATATCAATAATTCAAACTGAACCAAAAATCCTAAGAATCCTAAAGCTTACTAGGTGACCAGTCAGGAGGTCAACATGGAGGCAGTGCCACCCTGTGCCTCCAGATTGAGAAAAATTCACCTGGGCTTGGGATACAAGGCATACTTCATTCCAAGATCAGCAAATGAGTCCATATAATCTACTGCTTGCACGTAACTGATGTAGTAGCTTCCTTCCCTCCCTCAAACAAGAATTTGTACTTCAGGGATGGGAGCATGAGGCCCTGAAGTCTATAATGAAACTTGGTCAGCAGATGTCATATGCTATGGATAACTAAAAAGATGTCTGCACAGTCATCTAATTGTGGTTGCTCAACGGAGCTTCATGAAGTAATACCCAGTTTTTAATTTGTGATTTCAGGTTGCATATTTATCTCTACAACTTTATCATTCAACTAGAAAATGCGGGAAGCAGACTTTTTCCTGACCTAGTTGAAAGAGATAATCCCAGACTCTGCTTCAGTCCTCAAGGTGTTCAGTTCAGCCTCTGTGCGTTGCTCAGTTTCATCTTGGATGATAGAATTGTTATAGATTTTCACCGGTGGAACAAGATGGAGTTTTTGCGGTGCCTAATGCATCTTGCTGAACCTTGATTAATGCCTCAAGCTGCAAGAGAGAGTTAATTCTGAAATTTAAGGACAAAGCCATCTGGAGTTTTACGAAAGACCAAAGGGTTACTTCCAGGAATTTAAGTTTAATACTGCTTGTTGTCCTTACCTAGATGCTCAGAGTTCTGTAGATAGTAACTTTAATTAAATGTTGTATGGTAAAAGTTGAATGGAATTGGTCATAGTTTTTGTCAGGCAGATAAATCAGGGTGGCCAAGAAATTTCACTAGAAGCCACAAAACTATAGAAATGAAGAATGGATAGAGTTGAGAGGGGACTCACTCCTAGTGCCCCACTTTTTCATATGTCCCACAAATAGGAAGATGACTTCCCTTTTGCAAGAACCATCTTTTCAAAATCATTTGTATTATGTTGAAATTCTCTTTCAGATAAGTTTAACATCTTGATCACATTTTAACTGGTCACATTGATTCTATGCTTAGCTTTCTGTATCATCTATTTGGCTACCCACCTACTACCTACCTATATATTGTCTATCTGTCTATCTATCTATCTACTATCTATCTATCTGTCTGTCTGTCTATCTATCTATCTATCTATCTATCTATCTATCTATCTATCTATCTATTTATCTATCTATCATCTATCTACTGTCTATCTACTATCTATTATCTATCATCTATCTACTATCTATCTATCATCTATCATCTATCTATCATCTATCTATCTATCTATCTATCTATCTATCTATCTATCTATCTATCTATCATCTACCTATGTATCATCTATCATCTCTCAATCATCTATCTATCATCTGTTTATCTATCACTTGTCATCATCTACTATCTATTTATTTCCCCAACATTTGCCACTAGCTGATGAACAAGTGCTCACAACATAAGCCAGTGAAGGATGTTCCATTTCAGATTTCAGACCACATCATTGGTAATGTTATTTCTAGTGCATTGTACCATTACTTATTTTAAGTTCATTGTTTGTCTAAGACCACATTTAATTAATTACAAAAGGACAAAATATAACCTGATTCTATTAATCATTGTGTCCATAAAGATCCAACTTTATAAGCATGCAAAATTGCTAAGTTCAAGATAATAAGAACATAAGATATTTTTATTATCAGAAATACTTTAAGAATACTTCTCCCAAAATACATTAGTGAACTCTCTTACCATTTCTCCATCTAAGTTTTATTTCTGATAAAAATGATTTGTATAACAAATTGAGGTGTGTTGATCCTCAAAAGAAAATGTTAAAGGTTCTAAGGCAGTATTATAGATGAACTACATCGATCATATTGAGCAGTAGCCCTTCAGCTTTAAAATGCCTTTTTAATCATTACAGAGAAATTGTATCATCTGAAATTTAACCTTAAATGTTTTTTCGTCCAATTTTTCAAGTTGGAAAAACACCTTAGTATGTATGTGGAACCTTTGCCTAAATATAAATATATCAAAACCAGAGAAATAGTGCATATTTCAAAATGATTTTTTTAATTTTTAGTTTGTGTGTGTGTGTGTGTCTGTCTGTCTGTCTTAGTTCGTATGTTGCAGGTTATGTGTGATACAACCATGGAGACCAGAGGACAGTATCATGGCATAGGTTCTTTTGCTCCCCTTTGCATGGATTCCAGGGATAAAACCAAAGTTCATCAGGCTTCTTAGCAAGGAATTTTATCTTCTCCTCAGACTGAATTTTTGAATTTTATTTATTATTA
>NC_022022.1:41005473-41014120 GCF_000317375.1 Microtus ochrogaster | reverse complement strand
GAGTGGGTGGACAGACGAACAGATGAACAGACAGACAGACAGATAATGGTATGAACATATTCTATGGTGTCCTTGGGGGAGATCAGAGGATAACTTTGAGAAGTAGATTCTCTCTTTCTACCAGAAAGTCCAGAGGCAGACTTGTGTGGCAAGTACTTTTTTATCTTCTGAACAATCTCTCTGTCCCTGAAAGTTAATTGTAAGTACACACTCTCAGAATTCTTAAAGTTATGTCTACACATAGACTCAGCATTTCCACAAATATAAAGGAATAAGAAAGTAAATCTTTCAAATACCCTGATTCTTTTCGCCTGTAGTACTACAGAGAAGGGTGTGGGAAGAGCAACAAAATTCAATGGCTAAATTACAAGCAATTAGGTTTGGGGGATTTTGTTATTTCTCTAAATAACATACTTCCTCCAAGGCTTTGGAGATATTTTAATAACTTTAACTACGCTTTCTCTGTGAAGTGACTAATCAGCAAGCACTTCCAAGTGTAATTTAATGAAATGAGAAAAAGTAGTTAAAGAATTTATTAAGCCTTGTCTTCTAACATGTTCAAAAAAGTTCTATGTTGGACCAGCTGGCTCCAATAAGTAAGAATGACACATAAATCTTAGCAGATATGTGTCTATCATATTTTCAAATTGAAATATGAGAATGGCAGAACCTAAAAGATTCTTAGTCACTGACTGTGACTCGCTCCTCAAATTGATAGACTGGATGGCAGCAAGGAATTAACTACAGAGATTACGTTTAAGGAGCAGGAAACTGTATAGCCTTTCCGTACATACGTAGAGTTGGTATATCCTTCTATCGTCCCATAACTGCACTTCACAGCACATCAGCACATCATCCGGTGCTATCCTCTGGCACATGAGACATCACATGCCAATGGCGGACATGTATTATAAGCTTTTCCATAAAAGTCGGGCTTTAGGTCTCAAAGCAAGATTAGGGGTTTGAAATGATAGATAATATGCAAATGCCATAATAAATGATAAACCCTAAAGCATCCTAACAAGTTGATTAGCTATGCTTAATATAAGATCAAGGCAGAGTGGGAATTCTGGGTTTTGTTTATTAATGTAACAAATAGTTGTTCTAGACCTTCTCGTTTGGTTCCAAGACATGCTCAGGACATCCAAAACAAATCAAGGCAAAGATTTTAGGTGTGTGTGACAGGAAAGGACTCTTTGCCATGCGTCTGAATTCACGCCAATTCCTCTCTGTACCTACGTAAATAAGCAGTAGGTCGTGAAGTAATTAGTTTAGGAAATGCAAAACCACTACCCCATGCAGCAGCTTATGGCCATAATCTCCTTACATGAGAATCCCAATTGCTGAATATCTTTTTATATCCTAACATTATCATAAGTCATTCCTGGGATGCCAGGTCAGGGAAGCAAGGCAAGCGCTAGACTGTGCCTTGCACACCAGCGATCCCCTACCTTCTTCAGCAAGCTCTCAATTGGCGACTCCTATTTGCAAACCGTTTTTCTTTTTTATTATATTCAGTTTTGCCTAGAAGTATTAATAATCAAGATTGCATTGGGTTTTCAAAACTGATCCTCACTTAAAAGAAGAAAAAGCATAAACATATCTATATATGTGAACTTGCCTCTCAGGAATCACACACTCGATGTTTGTTCTTTATCTCTGGAGGGACACCAATACTCAACTTCGTTGATGCAGACATCTCCCTGTTGTGAACTGCTTCCTTTTTTGGGCACAGGTGATGACTGCAGGGTTTTCAGTCCTGTGTGAATGCTGCCATAATGTCAGTCTTTTGATACCTTACTAAGAGCTGTACACAGAATTCAGAATATCCTGAAGTTGTCTTGGACTGCATCCAACAAACCAGATCAGCTACCCTAGTCTTAGGAATAAGTCATTGCCATTCAATCACATGTGTCAGAGAGTAAAAGCCAAACATCCACAGGACGGTTTGTGTTATTCCATCAGGAGAAACAGAAATGCAAGTTTCTCTGAGGGATGTAGGCTATGTTTCTATTAATTCTCACCTCATTACTTGGTTTCTATGTTTATTAACAGAAAGTCCTCATCTCATGTGTCTGAGATGAGGGTACCTGGGAACCAGAAGGCGATGTAATTTAAAACATAAGGCAGGTCTATAAATAAGACAATTTTCCTTAGGTATAAATATTTTCTTTTTGAAAGTAATCAGTGAAAGTTTACAAATACTAAATATGAACCTCAAGTTGATTTTTTTTCAGCTACAATTCCGTTGCAAGTCTTATTTTTATATACTTTTCTCAAATTCCTCTTTATAACTATTATGTTTATCTAATTTTACCAATGTACTTCTCTGTAATCTACAATAAATTTTATCCTGTAACCAAGATTTTATGGTGTCTACATCAGTGTAATTTTTACATAATATATATTTGCAGTATTTGAACTTAGAAAGTAATTTCACTATCCTTCCTAACAAGGCTTAAATATCATTGGGTTTTTACCACTTTGTTTACAATGAGTCAACAAGATTGTCCAAAAAGATTATGAAATTAGTCTTCCTTGAATTTGAAATGTAACTCTAAGACTCCTATACCTATACCTTCATTTGTAAGTTAACCAATGTGAACCCGTTTATGGAATAAATGACCGAGATTTACCCAGCATCTTTTGAAAAATATGACTTCGAGATAACTTTTACAACACATAATATTTAGTAGTTTTTTTCTGAGAGAGAGCTTGGTCAAACAGGTAAAACCAGTTCAGATTGTGGGCATGAAAAACCAAACATGACATCTTGCAGCAACTTGAAGGCCAACCAGATGCAGGCTGGCACACGGGAGCTGAGCCTTATTTACAAATAGATGTCTTCACCTTTTGTTATTAGAAAGAGAGCGGATGGCTCTGAGCCATCACATAAGTGAGTCCAGGACAGCTGCTAAGATGGGTATCCCAGCATTTCATGAAGAACCCAGGCCTTATTCAGGCTAATGATAGTGCATTTGGCCAATGACTTATGTACAAAAGACTTCTGTGTCTTTCCGTAGTGGAAGTTTTAATAGGCACCATGTGGTGTGTATCACACCCTTTGTCTTACCGGCAATCATGGCAGTATGCATGGAGATAAAATGCCTATGAGGAAGGCTTTTGTATTTCTAGGAGGAGTCTTTCTGCTGACCACGCTAGCATAGCCCATGTGGAAAATTGATTATGTCAGAATACCAAGAAAGTTTTTGAGGTTGTTACTGCAGCAAAGCTCAGTCTATGCTCTTAGACATAAAAAGTACCTTCTGTGGGGGACATTACAAGTCATATATCAGTTAATAAAGTTTCAGTTCATTTCGAAAACCCTTCATATATGCCACACTTTTATAGAAAAATATTTAGCACTGGAGAGGCTTTTGATTTGATGACACTAAAAATTAGATCATGTAGAAATTTCCATTATGCTAATAATTTTTAGAACAATACAGTTTTTTTAGTAATAACATATTGGCCACCTGGAAACTTGTCTGCGTTTCTGATAAGATAGTTTTAAAAATTATTTCTTGGGATGGTGAGAGAGCTTAGAGAGTGAGCTCGCTGCACAGCTCTAGGGATGGATCCCATCTCAGGACCCACTGTGAAAGGAGAGGACTGCTCTCAGAAACTTGTCCTCTGGCCCCGTGTGCATATTGTGCACATGTGTAATCCCACTCATATGCACACCACACACACACAAGCAAAAGTAGAGAAAAGAAATTTAAAAGAAGAAAATTATTTCTAAATATTCCTACATCTACCTATGGAGAATTTACTTGAAATTTATATAAGGCTTCCCCTTAAGGATTTAAATTAATAAGAAAAAAAATTAGTTATCAGTTTGTCCTGATTCTGAGATTATTAAGATCAAGAAGCAAAGATTTGAGTACAGAAAAATTATCAACAAATTATCCAAAGGATGCTTCGAATTATAAAGAGAAAGATGATGTGATTTTTAACTATTTGGATGCAACTGACTGCGTTCACTTCGATCTCCGTTCTTGCTTTATGGAAAGGATAAAGGCCTCATTGGAGAAGGATGTCTGAGTTCACTGCCATTCCTATTGCTGTTGGCTGAAAGGCAGGAGTGAGAACATGTAGCACTCACAGCTCTAAATGATGGCAGTTCAGTGCTGGATGGTTTAGGTATTTCCCTCCCTTTTTGTCACATGCTATTCAATAAACTTTTGGATTTTTATCTTACATGGCTGTTTATAGTAAAGTCTTATAGAATAATTTAATGTAATTAAAATCAAGTTCCTGTTATCATCAGTCCCCTTGATGCCTTTGGTGAAATTATATTAAGTCAACTAAAGAATGCTAAGACTAGGCTTCCACAGGAGATACCCCAAATGGATATCCAATGCCGAATGTCATAATCAGCCATGATACATACATGCGTAAAAGTAAAATATACAGACTGAGTAGAAACTATTTCTATATTTAGGCACACACACACACACACACTATCAAGACCACTACAACCAGCAACAACAAAGAGAAAGAGACCATGAACGGGAACATGATACAATTATAATACATATTTAAAATTTGGAGCCTGAGTTGCATTAACATTACTTGTACATCTCATGATCACAAGCAAATGGATTCTAACCAGGCCTACAGGTCAAGATTGGAGTGGTTGACTTTGGTTGTCATTTTGACACAGTCTAGAAGAGCATGTCAGTGAGGGATTGTCTACATTAGCTGGGCATATGCGTACGTAGAACATGGTCTTGATTACTTTGCTTGGAAGCAAAGATCTGCCTTCTATGGGAGCCATCACTATCTGGGTCCAGGGTCCGGTGGGAATGGGGAATGCAAGCTGAACACTAACGTGTATGCATGAAGTCATGGCTCTCTGTTCTTGATGACAGAAGTAATGTGTCCAGCTTTCTCAAGTCCCTGAAGCAATGGCTTTTTTGCTTTGATGGAACTGTGAGCTAAAATTTCACCCTTCTCCTTTGTTACATTCCCTGTTTTCAGGGTATGTTATCAGAGTGACGGGAAATGGCGGTAAGACAAAGACTATGCATCACAACAAACCAAAACAAGCACAATGCGCATAGAGTCTTCAGAAAGCCAAGAGCAAGCAATCATGAGTTACGACTTTCTTATGAGCCCATAAAGGTGAACACTTAGCTTCATGGTGAGGGGTGGCCAATATCTCTGCACTTTTGAACTCCAGAATTTGTCACTCAGTATAGAAGCAAAGAATACTTACATATTCCTCAGGATATAAACTGGCAGACGCTGAGGACACCTGCACACAATGTGGACATGTTACTTTAACAGAGTGTTCTTTTCAAGAATCCACTGACACCACTGAAGGGAATGTCTCCCATGATGTGGTAAAAGAGTTCCCCAGTAGCTCCTTTGCAATCTACTTCCATCACTGAATAAGAAACAAGAATTGCTGCCTCATATGATCTTGCTTTCACCACTCATTAAGCTGTGATGAGAAGATAATTCTTTCCCAATTCCCAATATTAAGTGCAACAAAACTACGATTGTAGGATTAGGGAGGCAGATAATGTAGACTATTGTCTTCTTTATGGTTCTTCTTCTTACCTTAGAAAACTATTAACCCAAGTCTCAGTTTGAGTAACCACAGACTGGGTATACTAATATTTTATTCCCTGTAGAATTCTTAGGAGGACTGCAGATATTAGAAAAATCTAACTGTGCATGATTGAAGACTTTGCATAGAGGTTCATAAAGGTAGATACAATTTTAATAAGTAATATACCCATAGGCACTATACAAAGGAAAACATGAAGTGTGATAGGGATATTTCTGTGTCTGACAAACAAGTAAGCTATGTTCAGTCTATCACAGGAAGAGTAAACAATGGGAGTTTCTGTTAATTACTTAGCTATGGGGCAAACAAAGTCTTACATTCTTTCTGGGTCTTTCAAATACGGATTCTTGGTTTTTTGGGGAGGGATGCTTGCATTTTGATTATTAAGAGCCCATTATGGCTCAGAACAAGTAGAGAGAGTTCTTCTGAAGGCAGAAAGAAGTGGAGAGGATCCTCTTCAGGGATATTATATCTAGAGGAAAGGCACATGCTTTGTATCCACTCGGCCCACCCTGGGAGAGAGAGAAAAAAGATAACTGATGGAGTGATGATGTTACTCCCCCAATTTTCTGCATTTAAAGTGTTTCAAGAATACAATACAAAGTTTAGGCTCCATTAGTAGTTACTATAGGGAGGAGAGGATGCCTCATCTCAAGTGTCTGGACTAGACTGGTACATATGATGGTTATCTGTCACCAATAGTTTTCTGAGCTATTTTTAATTCATTCTAATTAGTCCTGTCTTCCCCCTGTAAGGATAAGAATCCATCAGATTGTGGGTAGCCATTATGAAAACTACTTTTTGGAGAACCCCTTTGCTGTTGTTCTGGAAGCAAACCATTAAGTCCTATAACTGATAGCCTATGAATGTCAGCCCAGATAATTTAGTTGATGTCAACAAGGAGAGGTTGCATGGACTGTCATAGATATTGAGCTTGGATGTAGCATATGACATCAAAACCATGACTTTGTAAATATCCCCTTCTTTCCATGCAGACTTAATTATCTCTCACCCCAGAGAAGGGCAACACTGGGGCCAATATCATTCATTTCAAAGGGAAGAAAAATGTGTTCCTATTTTTATAGCCTTGTAAAAGCAAGGAAATGTCTGAAGAGGAGGAAAAAAACACACACAAAAAACCCATAGTCTTAAAAAAGAATGCAATATGCCCCCAACCCAAACTCATTCAAGATGTCATTGCTGGGTAGAAATTCTACGCTCTCCACATTAGGCAAGCTCTGTGTAGACTGTCTTCTGAATATGATATTGATGAATCGCTTTTACAAACAGACTGGACTGCAATGAAAAGCCTTGTGAATGTGCTAAGCCAGTTTTAACAGGCCACTGGAGACCAAAGTGCCTGAAGGAGAGGATCTCAGCCAAGTCCTATGAACAGCTCATAACATATGAATAACGAAGCACTTCGAGGAAAAAAAAATTCATGCAACACGAAGATATTCCCAAAGATATTACTTGTGTCACGAATATTTTCAAGGACCCTTCTAGTGGCAACCTGATTAGGTGTCTCAAGACATGCAATGTGTTTTCTCCATGGCAATCTGATCCATTGTTCTTTCTCCCTCTTCTTTTTTTAAAAAAAATCACGTAAAATAGATATCCATTATACTACAGCAGGTAGAGTGTTTTCGAATAAAAATAAGAGGCAAGGCATTGCCTTACCTCACTGTAGAATTAGTCTATGTACACATGTAACTGAACTGGTCACACCTTTCCAATGGTGATTCCAGAAGGAGCAGCATTTGCTGGGTGGAGGCCAGCCTTCTCTCAAGTGATCAAGTTGCAATGACTGCTAACCAGTGCCACATAGATTGAAACAGATCTCAGCTTCACGCATGTGACTCAGACTGGAAGGTCTTTAGTCATGGCTCCCTCACCTGACCCAGCTATAATTTTCCGCCGTATTTTAAAATTCAATTGCAAGCCCTTGAAGTTAAGTTTAGCATTTGAAAATACAGTACACTAAATGCTAACCTAGTTTACTAATGAATGATGATTTAAATCATTTCAAAAGAAGATTTGTCACTGTGAATGCCCAGAACTTTCAAATTTGAGATAAGTTCCCTGAATTGGGACTTTTAAAAATGATGGATGATCATGCAGATTAGGATGAATCTGTTTAGAGCACATTCAACTAGAATAAAATAAAAATATGGAACAATTATTATTAAACATGCCTCCAGCTATTGTTATTGACAGTATCTTTTCATATGCCTGTAGGAAAGGAAAGAGAAGTGTAGGTTTTCATGCTTTTAAAAACTGATTTTTTAAAGGATTTTTTTGTTTATTTTTTTAAGCAATGAGACAGAACCATCGTTGTCCTCCTGGCAAGTCCTTTTTGTATATTTGAAAATGAATTTCTTGGTGCATGTGCTCTGAAGACTGAACAGGGCTGTTCACTCCCCTTAAAGCAGCCTTCTGCATGACGATGACAATTTTATCTATTTATAGACAGTTTCCTCTGCCAAGATACATTTCCATGTAGCTAACAAGATCTTCACCAAAGCCCTGTAAGAAGACAGGGCAAGTCAGCCTTGAAGGCAGAAGAGACTTCTATTTTTTATCACTCACATAAAACTCAGAGTATATACTCTCTGGTGTCCACCAGAGGAACAGCTAAATTACCCTCTTCCAAATAGCAAGAATGAGATTTGGTGACATTCTAGAGGTCTGCCAGCTGAAATGTACCATTAAAGATGGATTTGAGGATTTCTGGTAAAAGCTTCAGTTACATACCACATGATCTATTGCCTTTCTCACATGCCGGCTCTTTTCATTCATTCACAAATTTAAACATGAAGACAGAAAACCAAAACAACAAACAAAGAGAAAACTGAGAACCAAAATAAGGTTTGAAAAAAAAGCTTGAAATCGTAAGACTGAAATCTATTTTAAGAAACAAGAAATTGTTGAGCATATACTTTTGTTGTATGATAGGGCCTCTCTTGGATATATTCCCAAGAGTGGTATTGCTGGGTCCAGGGGTAGGTTGATCTCAAATTTCCTGAGGAATCGCCACACTGCTTTCCAGAGTGGTTGCACAAGTTTGCA
>NC_022022.1:40988767-41004034 GCF_000317375.1 Microtus ochrogaster | reverse complement strand
ATACAGCCATCAGAGTATCCAGAGTATTTTCCCTTCAGAGTATCCATTCATGAGAAGAGAGAACAATGGCTCATGAGTATAGTTACATCTTAGGTGTTCTACATAAACTTTCTACTGGTTGATGATAGCAAGTTCTTTCCATTCTAAATCTGCATCTTCAGTTAGGCTTTCATACCTCCTTCCTAAGACCATATAGCAACATTGCTTATTTCCATCTTGTAAATGATAACCTAAGTCAAGGGACTACTGCAGGTACCATGTCTGAGTCTCAAATTGCCTTCAGGAGAGGTTGAAGACTCTGAAACTTCGCCCCTTATGATCCTTACATTGAATAATGACAATTTATACCTTGATGCATTTGACTCAATGATAATTCTCCTTTCAAAAATAATTTGGAGATAATTCATGCCACAGAATACAGGACTAGACAAATATGAGTTTCTGGTGTTTAATGATGCTGATTTGTATATCACACGGTACAATGAGATTCTTCAATTATTAGAGTAAGTGCACCATCAGGAGAGGGGCAGAAGGCAGAAGTCGTCAAAAATCCTTCTAGGTACTCTAGGTATAAAGGATCTCTTATAATAAAAAATATTTAAACTACTTGAAAGTTCAGATTCTCCTTTTTTAAAAAGTAAACATTCAATAGATGTAGATTCATAACTCATTGTAATGGTCACTTTAATACCATCACTATTACCAAATTGAAAACAAGCAATTTAAGATGTGGGCTTTTTCTGGGCAGAGTAGAATCATACTTTTGGAGGCTTGAGGCTATTAAGTCATATGGGAGGAGAAGAACCTGCTGTGATTAATGTCTGGAAGACTCACTACTTGGGAAGCACAAGGCCGAGGAGGCACTGAAGGGATAGATAGCTACATGTTAGAAACAAGCCATACTTCTGGGCCCTGGATTATGCTCGTGAGTCTGTGGAAATTATCTTTGCACATGACTATTGCTTTGGGTATCTGATTTTCCAAAGAATAGCTTAAGCTACAATTACAAGTCCTGAAAATGAGCTTTGCCTCTGTATGCCCAGCTTCATCTATTAAAAGTCCCCGCGTCATCCAACATAGTGTTTATTGAACAAGGGCACGCATGCCCGCACAACCACACAGAAGAAAGGAGGACAAGGAAGGTCTACGTTCCAGCCGCTTGTTTACTCTAATTTGGAAAGATCTTGAAGCGTTTTCTAATTTTATCTTTCTCAGCTTCCCTTCTGTCATCCATTCAACTGACATTCTCTCACCCCAACTTACTTACAAAGCATTGTAGCAAATTTTAGAGACTTTGAAATGAATCAACAGGCGTCTGTGTCCAAGAGATAACATTCTAGCATGCTGTTATAAGATCAGCGGATGCGGGAATACAGGAGAGCAGAAAGCTTCACAAGATAAATGCTCTGAAACAAAAGAAGGCCAGCCACACTACCTACAACTTCACATGGAGGTATGAGTTAAAATTCTACAGTTGTCCACCCAGGTCTTGCTAAATCCAAGTTCCCCGCCAGAGAAAATCCTACAGAGGCTGATGAGTCTAACCATTTAGTCACTGAACTTCAGCCATCAGACCAAAATAGAAACATAATCACTCACAAGAGAGCATGAGATAATATAGTCTCAGACCCTTAATCCATAAAGTCTACTATGCGCAAACTTCCTCTCCCCTCTTGCAAACTGCAATGGGAATGCCGATCTCTTATCCACGTACCTTATCGTAAGAAAATAAACCAGCAGGTACAGGATGACGCCAGATGGCTCCTGCACTAACTGGTCACTGACTTGTATCTCATTTGAGAAAAAATGCCCTTAATCCACAAGGAAGAGATTGCTAAAGGAGGACAAAAGTCCATAATTAACATCCCAACCTCAACAGAACACTGAATAAAATTGGACTTGTTTTTATTGTCCTTGTTGTTGTATTGGATTGTTTTGCTGGCAGGCAATTTGAACCTTCTTTATTCAGTTTTGTTTCTTCTCCTCAATGAATTTTCTTTTGTTAAAACTTTTGTCTAAAAATTTATACCACTGTCTCAGATTTTACTGCTATACTCACTGGAGCAAGTTTCTGCCCATTCTTTAATTAAAAATCATTCTATCATTTCAGAGATGTCTATAACTATTTTCTTAAAGATTATAATAATAACTTATACTCATATTTATATATATAATATAATGTAATGATCACATATATATAGTCATATTTATATATATAATATAATGTAATGATCACATATATATAGTCAATATCATTCATCTTAGTTTTAAAACAAATTCTGAACATTAAAATTGAAATCTCCAAATTTATAGATGCTATTATCTCAAATTTAATATTAAATCAATTATGCTTTTAACATCAAGAGTTATTTTTAACCTTTCTTTAACTAGCACTTTTGGCATAATAACCTAGAAAGACCAACTGCACAGAGGTTGTGATTTTTCACTTTACTTACGAGTCCAGATCTTGATGGACAAGTAAAACCTTTTTCTGTTTTATATTCCATCCAGACCAATTAAAACAGTTCCCCCATTCCATGCCTGAAAATCTTTTTCGCATTATATTTTGTTCCATAGTCACCTTTACTAGAGTTAGCAACTCCCTGACTGTTCCTAAATTGTACTCAACACAGGATTAAGATCTAATCTCTAAATTACTTATATGCCGAGCTGGCAGTCAGGGTGTTGAATTGTTTTGTTGTCTTTAGTTCAGTCAAGTGAAGAAAACAAACCATGGTGATCCTTCAGACTTGTTGGGAATTGACGATAGCAAGGAGGAGAAGCAGGAGGAGGCATACCATTGCCAACCCTACCTGACAAATGGGTTTGCAGCCGGCTCTAAATTGAAAAGGAAAATAAAACCTTCCTAGGTGATAGTCATGGGCATCACAAGCAATCAGAGTAGGTTAACAAGCTGGAGGCACATTCTTATTCCACCAGAAGAACTCAGTCTTTGGGCTTTCAGGAGATAAGAGTAAGTCTTGACAGGCTTGAGCAGAACAGCTGAAATTACACCATCACTCCACAGTCTTTAGACATTTGTCACTGATGGATGTAAATATTTATGGTTCAGAATGCAAACGGCTTTCCTTATTTGGTGACTTGGGGCTCTGTGCAAGTCCAGGGTCACTAGGGTGGTGTTAAGTTTCCATTGAGATCTGGGCTGGATTAAGACCTGGGAGTCAAGGCAGCTGAAGACGAAATGTGTCATAAACTCCCTCCCCCATAATTCTCCTCCTCTCACACATGTCTCCAGATCTGTTCCCCCACCACCAGGGGAAGGAAATTAAGAAAATCTGTGCCGGAGTTACAAGGAGAAAAAAAAAAATCTTTCTGATGACTGGAATTCCGGAAAATGTGGAGTGCAGAGAGGTCTTAAATGAAGCTCATTCGCATCGCAGAAAATCGAAGCGCACAGCCCCAGTCATCTGTTGAACAGCATGGTGCTATGGCAGTTAGAGAGCATGTGTTTAATAATATTTATAGTTCAGCTAAATAAGGAACTAACAAAAAAAAAAGTAGGTTGGTTGTCCTGGAGGAGTTCAACGCAGCGTCCTCTCCCAGATGTGGATCCTAGGATCAGACAACAGGGATCACCTGAACTCTCCTGAAAATGCAAAAGTCAGTAAGAGAGCTTCACCCAAGCCAGGCTTTTAAAGAGGATTTGAGATTTTTCAGTTTTTTAAAACTGAACTTCAGCATTCTAGCTCACATTGTGTATGCATGGACAAAGGGACAAAGCCTTTCTTCTCTGTCATGATCTTTGTATTCAAAGAATCCCCAGAAAAGTCTATTTGGAATGAATGATCCTTTGTGAGCTCATCTCAAATCTCCTTCCCAGAGATCTCAACACATAAGATCTTTCTAGGCACATCAACTCTCAACAAAAGGGAGGAGGCTTATGGTTGATGGCAATTCTCCAACTGGGAAGGTTGCCAACATTATATTCACCTCCTTAATGGGCCAAGATCTGTGATCATTTATTTATTCACTCACTAGTCGGTTGTAGATCTCAAGACCTGTGGGCATTTCCTAGCTCACTAGTAGGTTGCTAGTGTTGAGTCACTGGTATTTTATGAGGACATCCTCTAGCAAATCATGTGGTTTAGAGTGTTCTGAAAGCCCGGCTCCTACCCACGAAATTCACAGAAAAAAAGATTACCATATTCTGCCACACAAAACAATCTCTTTAAGAAACTTTGAAAAATACTCTAAAATGATTTTAAAAATCATAGTAAAGTTATTGAATATAAGGTGATTGACTCAGAAATACCTCCATAACTTATCACATTTACACTTGAATTTGGGTTTACACTTAATAATGTAAATGAATTTATAATGAGATGAAGACCCCCCATCCATCACATTTCCCATAGCTACAGTTAGTGCATGTCTGCTGTAAGTCTGCAGTCTCCCCCAGAGAGAACAAAAGAGAGAATACCTTGTTGAATCTTGACTCTAGAAGGGTGGACAGGTGATAAAAAAAAATCCATAGAATGGGATCATTATTCAAAGACCAAGAATCTTATTCCAGAATTCCTTAATTATATATGCAGAATCAAATCTCTGTGCTAATATCAGTAATTGCTATAGTAAGGAAACAGCTTGACAAATTGGTAAGACTATAGGGTAATAGAAGAAGGCACCTTTCAATTGGCCTCCAGGTTCTCAGAGTCCAGCCTATATTTCTCCTTTCCCTATATGACACTGCTACCTCCGTAAGGATTTGCAACGCAAGGAAGCAGAGCCTATACTGCCAAGAAGTAATCTGTGAGCAGAAAAGAAATAATAGTATAACAAAGTTCTTTGTATACAGAGGTTCTATTAAGGCAGCTGAGCATGTTCGGTTTGGCTGCAACCAATGTTTCTAGAGGGGCAGAGGCAAGAGGATCTCTGCAAGCTGTAGGCCAGCCTGGTCTACACAGAGTGTTCTAGTCCAGTCTTGGTGAAATCCGTTCTCAAAATATCTTTGACATAACAGAGAATCTGATAAACTTAAACACTCTACAATTGCTCAAAACATGACATAAAATTCACATCCATGGGCCTTTGGTCTAATTATAAAGACTGGAATTATATAGAAATAAGAAAAGATTAAAGACCTTTACCACAGCTAAACACTCTAAGAACATAGAAAAATATCACAAAATGTACATCAAGAGGATAATTCTGAGATTCTCTCTAAAGTGATTATGACATTTACAGGTAAGATCTGCTAATGAGGCCATAGAACTCAACTTCCTGATGAGATCTACCACATTTAGCCACCTCTTATCTTATCTCTATGATTTCCTTATTTTTCTTTTTGAGAAAATCATGATATGGTACCTCCCTGGCTTGCATCTATCATGCCTAATTTTCAAAATTTCAGTATCCTGGTGCTCTGCTTGACTAAGTGGAGTCTCAACCCCTTTTATCCCTTGGAATCATATCATCTGGCCAGACAATTCTCTCTCTGCCTGGAGTCTTCCTGGCTGGCTCATGCTTTATATATTTTTCTCATTAACCTTTTACCATTATCAATATTGGCAGAAGAATGTTCTTAGAACAGAGCTCCATTTAAAAATGTAAAATATATCTATTTTCTCTTAAAGTTCAAACTTCACATTTCTGGGAAAGAATACAAGCTGTCCAGGAGCATTGAGCTAAATGGCTCTTATGGAGTCAAAGATACTGGCTTTCCTCACACAGAGGCAGATAAAAGGAGTCAGCACAGGAGAGAGACGGGCTTCCTAAAACACACTTATATTTGGAGAGGTTTTTCAGTGTATAAGACGTCCTCAGGCATTTAATTTTTGTTGTCAAATAAATCTCTGAGAGTATAAAGATGAAAGGAGAATCCTGAGAATTAATATCTAAAATAAGATTCTGGCCAGAAACCTGTTGCAGTAGTGTGTGTGTGTGTGTGTGTGTGTGTGTGTGTGTGTGTGTGTGTGTGTGTTTGGAGCGTGGGTTATGTGATTGTATTGTTCTAAGTTTTTTTTTTTTTTTGGCTTTTTTCGAGACAGGGTTTCTCTGTGGCTTTGGAGCCTGTCCTGGAACTAGCTCTGTAGACCAGGCTGGTCTTGAACTCACAGAGATCCGCCTGCCTCTGCCTCCCGAGTTTAAAGACTACTTCTTGTCTCATTACTTCTTGTCCCATTTATTTTGGGGGGGTAACCCTGCCACTGAAAATATTATATTTGTTTTGCATGTCATCAACTATATAGATGAATAAAATTTCAATCCTTTCCTAAGCAGGCAACCAAAGTCTCAGGCTCTGCATGATTTCCCAAATTTGTGGTTTGCAGGTCAGCAGTATCCTAGCTCAAGAAGGAAATTGCTTTCAGTCAGTAATATTCATAGATACATTTCTGTTTCATCTTTTATTTAAGGTCACCTAGAACTCATTCACAAGACTCCCATTGTTTTATAGATAGCAACCCATGATATTGTTGTCTCTTGTTTTCTCATCTAATGGGCACAAGTTAAAACTTGCCTTCATTCAAGCAAACAAAAACAAAAGACAAAACAAAACAATAGCAACAACAAACAAAAAAAAAAAAAAAAACAAGCCAGGCAGAAGCCAGGCATCTGCTTATATGTAGGGGCAATTTCCACTAAGGCTGTAAGGACTTCACAAAGAAATACATTTTAAGATTGTTCTGAAAAGATTTTGCACAGTTACTTGAATGGTGTGTATAGCATAAATCATCTAAATTATCTGTCCTTTGGTCGCCAGATGACTGGCAGACTGATAGCAACTTGATATTGCTAGTGTTGGAACAAAGACTCCAGCTAAATATAAAGTAAACTCTGGGATTTGTTTCTTTCTATTTTCCCTGCTTCAGTTAACCTCAAATAAGCCTTGATAGGAACAGGCAATTTAAAACTTGCTTTTTAAAGTGGTGAGATGGGAAATGGGGAAATGGCTCACTAGTTAAAAGCATTTTGTGTTCCAAAGGACCTAGGTTTGGCTCCCAGCACACACATAGCAGCTCATAACCACTTGTAACTGTAGTTCTAGGGCATCTGTCACCCTCTTCTGGCCTCATTTGACAGAACACTCACACAGTGCATGAGCATATATGCAGGCTTAACACTCATACACAAAAATAGAAGTAAATAGATCTTTAGGAAATCATTTTTTTTAAGTTGTAAATGATCATCTTGTGTTTCTCCTGAATGTCCAAGCCTGTCTTTGTTTTTTGTTTTTCCATGGATGTGCACATTAGGAGAGATGCTTGAGACTGAAGGGAAGAAACAGTTTTCTTCTTTTCTTGATAAATAGATACATGATTTTTTTCAACCCCTAGAATGTAATCAGAGGTTTCTTCATCCCACCCTGTCCCACAACCACTTCTACGTAATCACTAAGGGCTTAATATTAATTGCAGAATGTTTGGTCTATAGTTTAGGGTTATTACTAACTAGCTGTTACATTTACATTAACCCACTTCTATTAATCTATGCATTGTTATGTGTTGTCTAGTATATCTTGAGCTCCAGTGGCTCACATGTATTTCTCAGACTTTCTCTTCTTTTCTGTATTTTTACTTTGGCTTTCACGACTAGAATTATTCTACCTTGTTATAGGCCAAATCAGTTTCTTTATTAGTCAATGAAAATAAAACATATTCATAACATACAGAAGGATTATCTCACAGCATTTCCTTCTCTTTATAATAAAAAAGAAAGCTTTAACTTTAACACAGCAAAATTAAATATAATGAAACAGTTAAGCAAGTAGGAATTATAGTTACAATATCTAGTCTATTTGCATTCGACAAAATTAGAGGAAATAATTATCTATCCTATCTTGATAAATCCAAAGTTTCCTATCTAATTTATCTTTACTCATAAGTAAGATAAAATTATAATTTTAATTATCTAGTCTTAAACTCCATCAAAGAAGTGAGAAGGAAATAATATTATCCGAATAAGTAGAAAGTGCAATCAGGCAACTTCCAAAATATGTGAGAAATGACAGAAACGGCTGACTGCTTTGACAGTCACTCAAGTTTCCTTTGTTATGTTTGGAATCCATTTTTGGCCTATAGGCCTAGAATATCTGACAGACATTTTTCAGAAGCAGGGAATTTTGAAGGACCATCCTACCTTGTCTTGGGAAAGTTTGATAGTCACCTTTCTTGTATCCTGCTCTTGCAATTTGTGGAGTAACTGTCTGCAATTTAGAAAAGAACAACTTCTTTTCCCACATGGCTAGCTATTAGCATGAAGAAAACAAACTCCATACAGAGTTCTTTTGTGTCCATCATATTTTTTGGAGTACTTTGTTTCTGTCAGGAGCAGACATGTCTCACTGTCATGAAAAGTTTTAAGTGTTAGAACATTTTAAATTCCATATTCTGTAGGTCTTTGAAATGTTTGAAGATATCTATCCATCTGAAATATATCTCTGTGTATATAGAAAACTTAACTAAATTGAATATAAGTTTGATTATTATAGATGAATATTAATCTGTATTTCTTAATTATACATTATATTTTGAAATAAACTATATAAACATAATACCTTAAACAAGAGAAGCAATATTCATATAGTATAACAAAATTAACCTTAAATTTATATCAATAAACTAAAATTAATACCATTGTAAAGTATTTTTGAGATTAATAGTTGTTCTTTGGATTAAAGTAGGTTGGATAATATATACCATTATCCTGTTTCAATATCACAGAAATTATATTGGTGCAAAGTCTTGGTTGTTGATTCTGAGTGAGTGCACAGTTAGCATATAAGAGAGGCAAGAATAAACTGCTTTCACATATATCGACATTATATGAGAGACTACAAAGTACACTTCTTACTAATTTTCACTGTGGGGGACAGATAGATCAATGGGAGCATTTTTGGATGTCAGTTGGCAAGCTCAATGGAGAGAGAGAGACTAAGAAGGGTCTAACAAATGATGGTATCAAATGATGGGAACAGGAGAAGAGGGAAACTCAGCATCTTGAATCCCTTCAGGTAGAATAACAGCATATTTCACCTTGAAAAAAGTATCCAGTGAATAGATTTTCTGGGAAGTTGTTAAGAAGTGCAAAAGAATTAAGGAACACGAGGAAAAGACCTGTCTCTTCAAAAAGTGGATAATAATATATTTAAAAAGATGTAAAGGCAGATAGGTCAAAGAAGATTTGAGGGAAGATGGCACACAGCCTGAATACATTCAGTCTTTTAGAAGACAAGATGTAGGCAGAGGGTTTTTGTGTCCAGTCACCCAGACCCAAAATAATCACACAGAAACTATATTGATTATAATGCTGTTTGGCCAATAGCTTAAGCATATTTCTAGTTAGCTCTTACATCTTAAATTATCCAGTTTTTATTATTTTATGTTTAAGCCATGAGGCTCGTGGTTTACCAGTAAGATTCCCAGGCATCTTTCTCCTTTGATGGCTACTTGATGTCTCCTTGACTCTGCCTACTTTCCTCCTCCATTTGCTTGGAATTCCCACCTTACTCTAATCTGCCCTGTCATAGGCTAAAGCAGCTTTATTAATTAACCAATAAAAGCAACACATATTCAGAAGGACTTCTCACAGCAGCAAGATAATTGTAAAAAAGCATTAACAAAGGCAGTGGGGAGGACCTAATGAAACCATATGATGGGAGTACTATGAGTAGCTCACAACAGGGGAACGGCTCCTGGGGGTCATGTTGCACGTATTTGTAAGTTAAACTACCAGTAGGAGGGGGTTCTGAGCAGCTCACAGCAATGGACAAGCCTCTAGAGGTCATCTTGAATGAATCTATAGATGAGACCACATGGTGGGGGTGTATTGAGCAATTCACGGCAGTGGGAAGACCTATGGGGGGGGGGTCATGTGGCATGCATTAGTAGTAAGATTCTGATTGGAATATGTCAGGCATTTAGCACAGTTTTATTGAACATTCTTGCAACGGGGTTGGTCCCATGAAGTCATAAAGGGCTGCTAGCTGTCAGAGCTGGAAGCTGCTGGCTTCTGCCTTTTCTCCAGATTCCAGAGCTACTGTTCCCATCTTCGCCATCTCATCTCATTCTCTCATCAGCATTTGTTCTTTCTCTGAAACTCAGGGTGATTTCATCGCCATGAGGTCGACTTTTGTGCATCCTATCATCCTGTGCCATTCTTTTCCAACTTAACTCTTATTGGGCCTGCAGCCCAAGCCTAGATTCCGTGGAAAGTCTCTGACAGCCTCTTACATGTTGACAAAGTATCTTGTATATAAACCCCACAGTTGGAACTTAGAGCACTTTAGCTAAATTTGCATTTTGTCTTCCCACTATAGCAATAATTACCTAACAGTGTGAGCACATAAGATAGAATGAAAATAAAGTGCTCAAAAATCCTTTCTGAGTTGACTATTTGTCTAAATGAATGAGTAGCAAATTAACCATTGCCAAGTAAAAGAATGAAACTCATAAGCTAAAGGACACAGGGTCTCCAGTTGATATTTATTGCTACTTATATCCATTTCTATTTTTTTCTTGATGACTTACACATATTTAGAATGTGTATATCCTTTACCATGACCTCCATATGTTGCAAGAACCATATCAAGTCTTATTGAATTGAAGATGTACATATAACGTCAAGCCATCTGAGAGTGGCCGTCTTGAAAGGAGATCATGGAAAGATGGATCTAAGCAAGAGAAAATCATGTGTGCCATGACTAAAACAGCAGATGGAGTCTTCCGGAAGCCAACAATTCACCTAAGCTCATTTGTCACATATGTTGATTCTTAATTGATCGCAGTGTTTTGTGTTGATGCTCTCTTTGTTAGAGCCCAGGCATCCTACACAAAACAGTATTTTGATGCTCATGGTACAAACCGGTACTAGAGACTGATGGGAATATATACTCTTAGATGAAAAACACATTTGACTAGTGGGAGTAAATGACTGTAAGTAGTTAATGGAATTATGACTTCAACTGTCTTCTGGCTTTTCTGTATCTATACACCCAATAATGTTGTGATATTTATGTTTTATCCTACCCATGCTGCTAAGGACTTTGAGATCAGATGTTTATTATTCTCAGAATCAATCCACAGATAAAGCTAGAATCTTTTTTTCCCACCCAGTTTCTTAAGACTGAGACAAAAATTGTCTGTGAATGTTTAGCACACAATAAACAGAGACATTTTAAACATTTCTTTTGTATATGAATTTCATACTATTCATCCTCTCCGAAATTAAAAACATCATTTGGCTTAGATAGATTTTTCAAACAAACTAGCCTGACTCTCTTCCGAACTGTCTATCTACTATCTCTTGATAAAGAATGGGTGTAGCAGCCCTTATGGGTCATTTGTTCCCTGCTGATTCTCACTTCCAGGCTCCCATTTGGGAACCATTTCCTTGTCACAAGCTGCAGGCTGTCTGTTCTCCCAGCACAGTCCCTTTAACCCTGTGTCCTTCTCCTCCCCAAGCTGGCTTCCCTTCAGCTGTTCCCCTGCCCTATTGACATGCCAGACTCCCAGCTCTGCCAAGTTTCCTGGAAGGAGTCTGGAAGCCTCCTCACCAAACAAACCAAAGATGCAGCATGGGGCATTGTCTGTGGCACCCCAGAAAAGAGGAAAGGCTTTAAATGCCTCTGCTCTTCTTTGTTGAGCCTCTGGGAGGGCACAGATAGAACCTTGGAAAAAGCAAATCAGCCTGAAGCCTCCGTGTTCAAAGGCTCTGGGGTTAGTTACAAAGGCATGCTCTCTGGCTCAGTCTCAAAATGCCTGCTCTGAGGAAGTTCACACATCTCCTCAGGCAAGTCCTGAGCAATTCCCTGCTGCGAGAGTAGCAAACCCTTCTCTGCTTTCTCAACTGAGAATGCCTTCCTAGATGTAATAACCTTTGGCCTGGACTGGAACACAACACAATTGCCTCAGGAGAGGATCCTTGGAAGTCTCTTAGCTACAGGGAAAGTCTAATAGCCCTGTTCAGCTTGATCGACAGCTATTTTGCCAGCGTCCTTAATACCATTTGTCTAAAACATGTATCAGTTTTTTTTTTTTTCAGATGAAAACACTCGGCATATCATATGTTCCCAGCTTTAATTTTTTTTTGGCCTGTGAGGGAGAAATTAAGATGAATATTAAAAGAAACTCTGATATCCTTCCACCCCACAATGTTATTGTACTCGCGTTCACCCTTCCAAATACTGTCACGTATCCATTATGCTGTCACGGCTCAGTGTACAATTGACAGAGAGTAAGATGGAGTCAGTCCATCAATCGAATGTCATACCATGTAATAAAAGTCTAAAGAAACCCTGAAACTGTTACTTATAGAGCTAGATGCAGTCCCAGCGTGCAGATTGGTATAAATGCCCTAAATGGTTATAAATAGCTAACATGTCCTGAGGAAAATTTGACTCTTTAGTGGTATTGAAAAGAGAAAATCGCAGAAATTACAGATTATTATCAATGGAAATAAGGCCAGAGGGTACTTGCACAAGGAGATGGGTCTAGGATGATAAATGAAAAGGCGATAACCCTGTGTCGAACAATCTTTCTGATTCACTATTTATAATGGTCTGTGTGCTCAAGGCCTTTCTGAGTTCATGGGAATAAATTGCAGACCTCAGTGAAATGGCAAGAATTTAAAAATCTTGTCTCTCTAGTCATCTGTGCAGAGAGGAGCCCTGTGCTGGTTGGAAAGCTAAATCACAATTACGTTGTTTCATTTACAAATACATTAAAAGCTAAAATTAATGCAATAACACAGAAGTTCCTGAGCACTTGGCCACGATTCTATTACCAGGTTAGGAATGGGTTCTTAAGCCTTGTAGGACAAACCCACTGTTCGTTTGTGCTTACTTTATCACTTTATTTATTCAAAAGCACTTTGAAAGTTTCTAAGGGGAGAAATAAGAACTATCACATAAGAAAATATAATTGGGCTTTTGTGGGGGAAGACCAAAGGCAGTCAGTCATTTCACAGATGTGTGTTGCTTCTTTGAAAGTCTAGACAAGGTGTGATGTGGAACTGTCAATGATACGGCCACAAACACATTAGCTTCCAAGGAGGATTATCCAGACACACACCTTCACACAAAAGCTCAAGAATCCGGGCAGCCTTTCCACCCTATGCAGATGGTATTGATTTAACACTCACCACTGAATATAATTTAAGCAAATCCTTAATTATTTGACTAGCCTAGCAATTTCATAAAAGACTACATTTCAAAGAAACTTACATCTCAAAGTTAGGTGATATAAAAAAAAAAGGTAGGTGATATCAGTGTTTTCCAGGGAAATAGAAACAATTGCACATGTATGTATGCATACTATTAAATTGATCTTTTAATTCAAAAACTTGTTCTGTATAGGTATGTGCTTTTGTTGAAGAAATTTGCTCATGCAATCTGAGGCTGACTCCTGCCCATTAAATTTCTAGAGTCAACTGGACACTGTAAGCAGGAGTCTTGAAGTAGAATTTCTTTCCTAGGACACCTGATATTTTTTGCTATTAAGCCTTTCATGTGGGTTGGATGAAATCCATTTACATTACTTCAGAATCCTTCACTTGAACTCAGCTGCTTATGGATGTTAAATGGATGCTACAATGTAGCTGCAAAACAGCTGTTTGGTGAAGGGACAGTATCCTTTGACATAGTAGACACCTAAAGTCAATCAGCAATAATGGGAAAGAGAATTTTAGTTATGTCTTTAATACTTTCCTTCCCTTATCTTTCGAGGCATCAATCATTTCTTGGGTACCAATCTCTAAACGGGATCTAAATGTCTAAAAATTTAGTTACCATTTGCCATAAAATCTGTTTTTTCCAAAGAATATTAACATTGGAGCTGGTGATTATTGTCTTCAACATTGTATTAAGATTTACTGTCTCTCAAAAATGAAAATTTATGTCGGGCGATGGTGGCGCACGCCTTTAATCCCAGCATTCGGGAGGCAGAGGCAGGCGGATCTCTGTGAGTTCGAGACCAGCCTGGTCTACAGAGCTAGTTCCAGGACAGGCTCCAAAGCCACAGAGAAACCCTGTCTCGAAAAACCAAAAAAAAAAAAATGAAAATTTATGTTTTCATTATACTAGACATAACCATCTCTCATTGCTTTGCCTTAAATTACAAATATTTAATTACTACTTTCTTTTTCTTGTGCACTCTGGTAATACTTATATTCTAATTGACACACATATAGTAGGGATGACTTTCTTGTTTGCAAATTACTATACAATGATATAATATGAAATATTTCATTATCTCAACATGTTTTAACTTAATATTTATTATCTTCCTAGTCAATACAATTTAACATTGCACCTTTCCGTATAATATTAAGTCACGTGACCTGCTTTCCTGGGCAGTTTGCTTTGCCTAGCCTTGCTCAACAGTATTACAGCTTTATCCATTTGCAAATTTTCTTACATATTTTAGGGGTTAATTTAACTTTACTATTATTTACATGAAAATTAAACTTCCTAAGTAGAAATTAAGTGTCAAAGTTTATAGAATATTAAAATTGTAACAATTATTGGCAGATTTCACAGATGATTTACATTTAATTTTTAATAAAATGTGTTAAATGTTGTATATCTACACCTTTATGAGATTCAAATGTAGCTTTTTCAATCTGATAAATGAGGCACATGGTTGGTTTTGTATCTCTCCAACCTAAAATGAGGTTATTTGTACTTAATGTCTGTATGTGGCACAATATTCCTAGCCATATCCTTTTATGTCAATTCAGAAACAAAATTGAAACAGTGAAAGTGTTTGTGAGGTATCCAAATCAGAAAGAGGTTAAGTTGATAAATCTTCATTTTCCTTAAAGGTCAGTTAAGTTTACATTTTAGCTTTTCTTGCTTAGCCCTCCTTTTGTTGCAACTAAGTTCTCCCCTTCATATACTATTACAGTTTACAATTCCCCTGCCTCTACTCCTCTGAGTCCTTCCCTACCTTTTTTCTCATCCAAATCCACCCCTTTTGGCTGCTCTTTGGAAAACTAACAGACTTCTAAGGGATAATAATAAAATAAAATATAAGATAAAACAAAACTAACACACTAGAACAAAATAAAATAAAAAACAAACAAAAGAGAACCTAAAAGGCACAAAAAACAGACATAGAAGCAGAGATACACTTGCTTTTAATTTTATTAGCTTTTGTATTTATAAACAACAAAATCGAATAGAATAAAATATATAAATAAAATAAAGATAAAGATACATTTTTTTAAAACAAGAAAGAACTTTGTCGGTTGAGGGGTTGGTGAAGATCTTCTCCCAGTCAGTAGAGTGAGGTAACCCAGACCCAAAAAGAT
>NC_022022.1:40938713-40987881 GCF_000317375.1 Microtus ochrogaster | reverse complement strand
GGAGGGAGGTGGGAGGCTGAGAGGAGGCAGAAACTTGTTTTTTTTTTCCTTTTCTCAATAAAAAAATAAAAAATAAAAAAAAACAAGAAAGAAAAAAATCCTTGACATGTCATTAAGAGACGGGGAACCTCTAATGATGTCATTGAGTTCATTTTCTGCTGACCATCTACTGCTGGGTAGTTTGTTTCTTCAGTGAGAGTCTCTTAGAGAAAACAAAACTTTGATTTGAAAGCTGTTGTCAGGTAAAGAAAGCTTCTGGGTAAGGAACAGGGTATGTGTTTCCATTTTAGCTTTTCAGAGAACCCCTATCTAAGTAGGCATCAGCTCTACCATTCCATGTTCAATGAGTCGGGTGGGCATTTTCTTCAGCGAGAGAGCTTGGTTGTCAGTTTGTAGAAAGCAACCTATGAACTTACCTACAGCTTGGGTATTTGGGGATTCTCATGATGCCCTTTTGGATAACACCTCAATTATATGTAACCCAATGGCAGAATGAAAACTTCATTTGGTGAAAGCAGATATTCAGTTATAACTCTCTCTCTCTCTCTCTCTCTCTCTCTCTCTCTCTCTCTCTCTCTCTCTTTCTCTCCCATTGTTTGGTGATTTCATTTAGATCACCTTCATGCATGTATGTGCTTTAGGAAGCTTCTACTGTATTAGATTTCCATACTCCTCCTCAAATGTCCCTTAATTTTTAGCTGTTTCCACCCATATTCCCTCTCTCATCCTCTGTAGTACAATTAATAAAAACCCAGAAACAGATATTGGGGTTCAATCTGAAGGTCAGAAAAGGGAAAAAACAAATAAACAAACCAAAAACAACAGCCAGCCGCTATCTCTTACCTCTACCTCATCCAAATTGGTGATTCTGCCTCTGGGAATCCTCAGAATGAGACTGTGTGAGAGCTGTCTCCTCCTGCTTTATATTCCTCTCTAGGACTGTGATTGAAGGCGTGCACCACTACCACCCAGTTTCTATAGCAAACTAGTGTGGCTACTGGGATCAAAGGTCACCACTAAAACTGGTGGCTGTAAGGGTGACCAGTGGGGGTTGTCTTTCTCTCTGATCTTTAGGCAAGCTTTCTTTATTAAAATAAAAATAGAGCATCACTACAATACTCCCCTGCCCTTTCCCTCCCAGTAGTAAGCTTTTTGAAAACTATTGTATGTTATGTCCAGTGATGTGCAGAGCTACTCTGGAGGAAAACTTTCCTTAGTTTCATATGTTCTGTAGCCCCCATGAGATAGATGATCAATACAGACTTGCAGAAGTAGCTGATGTTTTAACTATTGCACTACTGAAGGTACACAGGGAAGAAGTGAAGGCATACAGAAATAGATCTGGAAATTTGCTCAGCATTTAACAAAAAAAGTGACTTAAAGCTGTGTAGAATTGACTAGAAAAAGACACAGAGGAGGTAAAAACACACAGGAGGATGTTATTTTATTTTATTTTTTTATATTTCATTCAGAATTTATTAGTTGTACTATGTCAACAGATCAGTAAATACTTTAATAGTATATAATTTAAATTGTGATGTCTGTACAATTGATATTTACATTTTTGTCCACATACTATAGAACAAAGACAATTAGAAGACAGCCTATCATCAATGGAGGGATAAATGTAGAAATCGGCAATCTGTCATACAATATGTATGAAGTGGATCATGACCACAGCGATGGGAGTCTTTTAGAACCAAGTTTCATGATAAATCCAGTAAAGGTAATATGACTTAAAATAATGAACAGAGAAATACTAATGTTCTTGAAAAACCACTGCAGAGCTCTGATTTTAATCATGCACTTGTACTATCTAAAATTATAGCACAGGACTTTAAGATATATTGAGTTATTTAGGCTCTTCCAAAAGAGAATACTTGATGAATAACTAGATGAATTCACTAGAACATACTAGTTAAGACTGTGTGGTTTAGAAAGAAATTTGTTCACTTAGTTAATAAAGATAGAACTTTATTTACTATAGTAACTTAAATTGTGTGGGGTGCTAGCCAATACACAGTATAATATAAAACACTGCATACTTTATTTTCAATATGAAAAGTGTACATTGGTTCAGTTTCAAAATAATTATTTTCATCACGATAGTGTTTTGTTGAAAAGTCCAAAAAGCTGTGTCCTCTAATTTCCTTTTGAGACCTTATTTTTCAATTGTTATCTAACTTCTGAGTTTTTTTTTTGTTGTTGTTGTTTGTTTTTTGGTTTTTCGAGACAGGGTTTTTGGTTTTGGAGCCTGTCCTGGAACTAGCTCTTGTAGACCAGGCTGGTCTCGAACTCACAGAGATCCGCCTGCCTCTGCCTTTTGAGTGCTGGGATTAAAGGCGTGCGTGCGCCACCACCGCCCGGCTCCAGAAAAGAGTTTTATGGTAGTTTTCATTTCTCAGAAATTCTGTTCTGATCAGGGAAACTGAGGATGCTTCTTGTTACATGTGTTGGTTCTCATTTGAGTGCGGTTAAAAATACTCCACATTCCAAAGTGGCATATTTTGACTTGCTTCATGGCCTTGCCTTTATAGATACCATCATGCAAAATGAGAATTATTAGAACTTTAGTTTGGCTTGATTTTGTCTGTATATCAATAATTTGTTTGGAATTGAATTTGGAGTCCAAGACTTCCCTTATTATCCATGTAATTTTGTATAAATCTCTTTGCTGTCAGCTTCAATTTCCCTATCCATAAATATAAGAGATGAAAACTTACTTCAAATTGTTGACCACTTATACACTTTCTCTCTCTCCTCATTTGGAAGCTTGCTAAATGCAGCAAATTTGACTGATACTGCAAATTTGCACTGTTTGATCCATTCTTCGTTCACAAAACATTCATTCAATTTCCAGTCTTTTTCATGGTCACATGAAGATGGAGATAGTCACACTTTCAAAAAACAGAAAAGCATCAACTTGGGAAAAGTAAACAACTGGGCCAAGCCTATATAACTAGATGTGCTATAAATCTGGTCATTTGGTTCTTGCTATACTTTTCATATGGTTTTGTATTTTGGTCAATATATGAACCACCTATATGCTTATATTTCTGGTAACAAAAACTTATGTTATCCTAAACCATATCTGTTCTATCACAGATATGCAAGTTTCCCATATACACAAATTACAAATGAACAGGAATTAATTTATAAATACCTTAAAAGTAAAAATTCAAATGCAAGATAATTATGTTACTGAGTCAATTTAAAAGCTTTTTATATGAGTCTAGGTAAAATTGAGACCCCAGAATTAAGAACCCTAAAAAATATATTAAGTGATTTCTCTCTAATACTTTGATATCACTCCAATGTAAATATAAAGTTCTTTGGAGAATTGCAGTAGGAACAGACATACTGATTTGGCGTTATAAGATGGGACTCCTACACACACTAATCGTATTCTGAATTTTTTCTCTTTCCTCCTCTCCATCATCAAACCTACTATGAAAAATGGGATCATAGGGGCTGGTTTGTTCTGATATGTTCTATCAAGGGAAGTTGCTGATAGCCAAAACACTATTGTCTCCAAAAGCATCTATGCTTTGACAGAATATAAAGACATAAGGAAGGGTCTCCAACAAAAGTGACTTCATAGGAAAGCCATACTGGAAGACCACTAGTGATTCTTTCATACCTCTTGGAGTGGGAGTTTTTTTTTTCTTACAGCCTCTGATAGGATGTACTCAAAGAAATGTGTTTTGTTTTGCATTAGTATTTAGTGCTGCACTAGTAAAATATTATGAGAGAAATAACAAAAGGGAACAGGGCTTTCTTGATATACACCTCAGTGAAATCATCCATGATGGCAGAGATGTCATCGGACAGGTCCTTGAGTGACTGGTCTACAATCAGAAGAAGTGAACAATTAATTGATGCATATATACTAGTTAGGGTTCAGCTTATTCTCTCCACTATCTATAATCTAGGGAATGGTGCTACCTACAGTGTGTAACTTTGCCACTTCAGTGTAGTCAAAACAGACAAGTCTATAGGACAAGAGAACCTGAATTGCACTGATTATTTTAGGCTATATGAAGCTGACAAAACTTGTCATCACAATTGTAGTTTTTGTTCACCATATGGTAAATAAGAAGACATTTGAAAGACATTTCAACAGATTCCCCGACTCCGTGTCCAGGACTATAGGGAAGGCACATTTATTTGGATTACCAGTCACTTCTAGCTCATCCTTGCCATATTCAAATGCAGGTCAGGGTGGTTACTTTCCAAATGAAGAATGAAAATGAAAACATCATGATTTAATGCAAATTATCAAGTTTTAGGTATTGGATCAAATGTTTGAAATAGAACATAAACAAAATAAGTATCTAAATGTAAAATATGGCTTATGTTGATAGTTTATGGCATGTGCTCCTATTTAAAGAAATGAAATCATGACAGGTTATGTGTATTAAGGCTTGAAAGTCATAGCTCTGAGTTAACATTACATTATACCTGTTTGGTCATAAGCTTATGGCAAATTAGAAACAAAGATACATTTTCCTAACTTATGTGCTCCATATGTCAGACTTTTATAATGTACTGATTTTTATAGAGTATGAGATGTTAAGATGATCTCTTGATATTTTAATGAGTTTACAAGTCGAGAATGCCCACATTACTGATCATTACCATGAAAGTCAATGGTTCTCTCCCAACCTGAATATAGCAAATAACCCTCAGGAGATAACTCTCAGGTTCTCCAAATATTGTAGAATAGAACTTTAACTGCTTCCCTAAATCTGAAAAGTGAAGCCATTGCCCCTTCTGACTAAAATTGTTGAGGATAACATCAGAAATCTCTGCAGAGTTAACCAAGAATCTTCCAGGCACCATGTCACTAAATATTGGTGGTGTTCTGAACAATCATGAACACTTCATTTCCTCGGACTTCTGTGACAGTACCCCAGCTGGATACAGTCTTCCCGTCCTAGATCTCTAAGTGTCAACAGAGAAGATCCCTTCTGAGACGTGTAAGAGTCCACCTATCCCACATTTAACGTTTTCTGCTAGTTTTATTGTAACTCTTGACATTTCTTTGGCTGTAGCTGCTTCACCAGGGCCTTAAACTTTCTTAACACTTGGTGTTCTCGCAGCATGAAAGTTGACACCCAAATTTTCCATTCACAAGGTACTTATTTTCTATCTGTTTATTGTGTTCGTGTGTACACAGACATGCACACAGCATCCTGCATGTGAGTTGGTCAGAGGGTAGCTTCATGTAGATGACTGTCTTCTTCCATCACGAGAGTCTTGGGGTGTAACTCTGCTCATTACACTTGGTGGCAAACATTTTGATTTGCTAAGTCATCTCATGGACTTGGTTTTCTCTTTCATTATAACAGAAAACAGATTCACTTTGAACTCACTATATTGATTTTATATTAGCTCAATCATCTGCAAAGACTTATTCCTAAAAATAAGTCATGATTCAAGCTATTAGGGCCTAGGATTTTTCTTTATGAGTTTTAAAACTACTATAATGCATTCCATACAAAATTTTCCAAACATTTTTATGTATAAATGTAAATTTTTGTAGTTAATGTAGAATATTATTACATAGTACATAACATATTAATATAACTATAATTATTGTAAAAATATCATGTTTTATTCCTGAATTTTAATTTAAATTCCATGTTAGTAGACAACATAAACGTCCAGTTTGTCTCTGATTTTATGATACTTTTTTCTTATATGCCAGTTATCTAAAATATAAAATAGATATTAGATAGACATATAATATATACATATATATCATAGATAGATAGATAGATAGATGATAGATAGATAGATAGATAGATAGATAGATAGATAGATAGATAGATAGATAGATAGAGGAAACACACCCATAGGCTCAGTGCTCTTCTTTAGTTGATTGCTCAGTGATTTTCTACTTGCCGGCAAATCTTCACATTACAAGAATGAGTACTGCTCACATTGTGTAATCCCTTTCATTTCTACAGCTTACAGAGAAATAGTCTGCCACTATCCCTTTTTTGTAATTTACTTTTAACCATAAAGGGGAGCCTTAGTTTAATTCTCTTGAATTCAAATGTCACTCAGTATGGAAAGTATCATTTCAGTGTGTTGTGCAATCTCACTCAATGCACAAAGGAGGCATCATTTTAACATGCCTTGTAATCTTCCAAGCAAAAAGGAAATTTAGCATGTCATCAAGAAATGGTCCTCTCAGAACCTGGATTTAAGATGACTCATTTGCTTAAGGAAAGATGTGGAACTTATCATTCTGTCTGAGCCATACTGTTTTGACCTTGGCACCAGAGGAAGGTCAGTGAAACAAGTGGAGATACTGATGGGGCATGCTTCTGTGGAGGATGTCTGTACAGGATACAGGAAGTAGTGGGCCAAACATCAACCAGGAGGCTGCTGAAAGTCTAGGTCTGTGATGCCCTTACATAATCAGATGGGTATCCATTCAGGATATGTGATGGTTCCTCCTTTTCACAGTGTTAGTGGTTATGGCGTTAACCATGGCAGTCAAACAAACATTTCAATATTGCACCACTGAGTAGGACTGCAAGGCTGCCATGGAGGTGCATGGTGGTCTGATATGTAGGCTCTGTGTGGCGGTGAGACTGGAAAATGTCAGTGGAACCACACAGGGGTCTGTAGTTAAGCCAGAAGGAGTTGGTGGAGCAAAGTGTGCCTTCTATTTCCAGGTTTTTTGATGACCGCTTTAGGTCTCAGGGTGGTCCTGCCAATGGGGAGGAAACAAAGGGGCAGAAACATTTGCATTACTCTTCCATTGGTAACATTTCAGTGAATGCTATTGGTGTAAAAGTAGCAAGTGATCATGAAAGCCTGAACAGGATCCCGGGCTGAGTACTGTCTGAGTACTGTCAGCCAAGTCCACTGTTTGTAGCTAGCCTGTAGCCACGGGCAGTGTGAAGTACAATGGCAGGGCTTAGTGCAAGTGCACGTTGTTACTAGGCATTAGAAAGCAGTCAAAGATGATCGCTGGGCACTTTGCCTAAGCAATCAATGCGCGATGACGATTTAGCGAGCTGTGAGAACTTAGAAGATGAATAACTTCGAAAGGCAAGTAACAAAGTTGGAAGCCTCGAGTCTGAAACGGTCAGTTCCTCAAAGTACTTCAACGCAACTCTATAGCTTAGTCAGAAGCCTGTGGAGGCATTGTCAGGAGTTCAGGCGCATATCTAGGTAAAACGTAACGTTTGGGTTAGCCAGGAGTAGACGAGATTTCTCGTCAGTTTTCACCTTCCACCTTGGTTCTGAGATCCTTGAAGAAATGTCTCCCTTGTAAACGGCTGCTGCAGGCACCAGGCTATTTGGCTGTGAGCTTGCAGAATCCAAACTCAGGTCACTCACATACGGCGCCAGCCCTTAAGAATTATGCGTATACTGAAAATGGTGACAGCTCCGCCCCCCACCAAAACAGAACACAGCTTTTGTTTGGGGTGCCATCTTTTAGTGACGACTAAGCTGCTCTAGGATCACAGCCCATTTTTAACAACCCCAAATGTGTTTGAACTGTGAAAACAATTCAAGAAGTCATTTTGTCCTCTCTGACGTCAATCACCTGGAAAGAAAGCCAGAAGCCCCGTTAGCAGTTAGAGCAAGGACGTGTAACCCCCGTTATAGTCTCAGCTTGCACAGCTATGTAAAGTTCAAGGTTCGAGTTCACAGGTGACATGTTGCACTGATTGGGACTGAGAAATCTGTGGAGCTCACGTGACATCCTTTGTGTGAAACGGAGAATGAACTCTCGCCCTTATCGCCCAGGGCAGGGGGAGAGAAAGCTGTTCTTCGCTGGGGGATAACTAGAGGGAATAGGAGCATTGAGTGAAGAGGCAGGCGGAAAGACGGAGAGGATCCAAGCTGCTTTGCAGCGAACTCCGTTTTAAATGTATGTAATCAACTTACAACAGCAATGCTGTGGCTCAGTAATGTAGTCTTAAAATGCAGCAAGCCAATTATGCTTTCATTTAAAATTTCATGTCCTTATAATAAGGTTTGTCCTTTATTTTAGGGCTTTATTGTAAGTAGAGATGAGGGGGGGGTTGTTTTTATTACCTGGTTCTGCTTTTGACTATAATTTTTAAAAAAGCATTTTCTGGGCATGTCTCTCTGTGTGTATGAACAATGTGCCTAGATTTTGTAAGATGTTCCAATTACTTATTATAGTTCTTTAATTATTTTCCTAAATATAACCCCAATTTTAAGAACACGGAAAAGGGTTTTAAACATGTGTCTCAGTGTGTTATCTCACCCACAGCTTCTGTGTGCCATGAATTTCTTTCTCGTGTATCCTTATAGTAACTTTTATTATCTGTTTATTCTTCTTAAATGCATTCAGTAATAGCCAACCTGGCTTGATTTTTTTTCCGTTCTTTCTTTTTCTCTTTACAAAATGGGTTCCCTTGGCCCTTTTATAGATAAAGACAATGATGTACTTGAAACACATCCAAAATTAGGTTATCCGTAATATTTCAAATTAGAGCCCTATCTAGAAATCAATGCCATTTGGGATCTACAGTGTTACCATATGGTCTCTGCAAATATTCATTATAAAGACATTTACTTCCTTCTATATTTTTCTCTGTATGATATATTTCAGGAGAAAAGTTACAAAAATAATGATAATCACATCTCTTTCTTATTTGTATCAGGCTGCCATATTAATCTTATTAGGAAAAATCCTCCCTCACATGATAAGTGGCTTCTTTTCTTATCAGAACCAAGTCCTAAAGGCGTGCCATTATCATCCTGTCTGCGTAAAAGAGTCATGATTTTTTTTTTTTTTGCCTGTTGCCTAAACCTATTAAGAAGACTTTTGATTTTTCTGCCTGTTCCCAAAGATGTCCTCTTGGTATTGCTGAATGTCATCTTAGGTAATTCAAAAGCTCTCATTTTAATTACCTGTGTCCATTATTCATCTCCCACACTTTCCATAAGGAGTGAAAAGAGACTTCGCAATGCTTTCTTCTCAGCTATTCCAAAAGACACAATCTTTAATTAAAAAGAATTGTCAAAAAGACTCTCCCTAGGTATTGTAGGGTAGGCAAGCTTTGGCAATTATTTGATGGTTATATATTTAATGCGATTAAATGATATGAAAGAGTCATATTTGCTGTAAAACACAGTCAATAGAAAGACATATACTTAAGTCACACCAGGACAACTATCAACCAGGAGAGAAATTTAGTCATGTTCCGGGATGTATTTTTATTAATTATTGTTTTTTTAAAAAGAAATAATTTCATACATATTAACAAAATTAAAAACACAATATTTAATATATTAATAACATATATTTAATATTTTTATTTTGTATATATAATATATACATATATATTGTATACTTAATCTAGTGAAGCTCCCAGCCCTCATCTGAGAAGTTGCTTTGTGCAGGGAACAATGGTTAATCCAGAAACTCTTACTCTCCACTGGACAGATAACTGAGAATAGGTGTCACTGGAATGCTCAACATTGTGAAACAACTGCACCACACTTTCCTCCAAGGTTCATGGACAATCATGAAGGAGGGGTAGAGAGAGATGATCCAGGGTCATAGAGAACCTGAGCAGAACATTAGTTGCAGGGCTTTGCAGAACTGTACTCGTAACTCACAGTAGCTGTGGATGCTCGTATAAAACCTACACAGATCAAGCCAGCCAACCTCTTATCATGAATTCCCTCCACACACCCTCCCACCTCACCCCCATCCACTCCTCAGAGAGGGCAAGGCTCATTGTTTTGGGGAAGGTCCAAGCCCCCCCCCCCACTATTGTATCTAGGCTGAGCAAGGTATCCGTTCGAAAAGAATGGGTTCTCAAAAAGCCAGTACAAGCAATAGGGATAAATCCTGGTGCCACTGCCAGTGGCCCTGCAGACTGCCCCAGCCATATTCAGAGGGTCTAGTTTGTTTTTGTCTTCAAATGGAACTTCCACTAAGTTAGGCTGTATCTCAGCCCACACTGCCAACATCAATACATCTTAAGAACTTAAACTGCGCATGTACTCACGCATCAGTTATCTTATCTCAAAGTAGTCCACTTAGTCAAGAACATTCCAAGAAAAACCAAGAGAATGTATTTTAGAATTGAAAGCTTTATCTAAACATATATTAAGTAGAGGACTTAAAAATCACCCAAACTAGAGTTAGTGAGTTCACTGTGTAAGGCATTCTCCCAAGTTAACTGACCTGATTTCCCTGCCTGTGGCTCACATGGTGGGAAGAGAGACCCAGCTTCTAGCTGTTCTCTGACCCTCTGACCTCCACATATACACTGTAGACCATGTTTTATGGTACCCAAAGGAGGCGTAGACAGAGACACATATTCACACCCATGTACATGCACATGCAAACACACACACATATCACTGAATAAATAAGATTTAAAAGTGTGATAAAATTAAAATAACTAAAACAAGATTGTTCAATAAAAACATGCTCCAAAATTTTTGTCTGTTAATTTTCCATAGAGTATGCTCAGTTTTGGTATCTATTTGTCTAATTCTCCAGTTACAAGATTATGACATTGTCTTAAAAAGAGTGACATAAACTACTGTTCAATGTGTTTTGTATTGTTAAAATTTATTGTCTGTAATTTCTATTGAGATTTTGGTGACTACTGGTATGTGTTATTGCTCTTCTCTAGATGTTTTATTACATATTCATATATTGATTTTGTTTACAAAGCTTGTCTTTCATTGATCCTTAGTTCGTGTACATGCATGCGTGTGTGTGTGTTTGAATTTTGTTAGATGAGTTCTTTGGGGTTAGTGTTATGAAAGGAAAGAAGGCTGCTTCCCGCCCAAGGGTTGTGGTTTCATTTTTTAGTCCTTCTATGATGTTGTAAGGTTTACTACTCTCCTCTGATACATCTCCACTCTCGGATACTTGAGCCTGCTTATTCCAGTTCACATCCATTCCAGAAGATTGTTATCCATGCCTATGCTCACACTAGTTTCTGAATCTTGCAAGAAAAAAAAGAAAGCAGAGTGTGAGATAACAAGAAGGCAAAGAATGTGCAGTTCCAAAAACATTTAAAATATTTCTATAAAAAATTTCTTGAGACCATTTTCCTTTGGTTTCAATGCAGTCATTGTTTGGTTTCTATAGTTTTTATGTGTGATCTTTCTGGAGAAGAAGAGATGGATGGAAGATTGGGTTGACATCAGCTGGTATCATTAAACTCTTGAGGTAGTTTCAGTAATATATTCTAGGGCTTCCTCCTTGAATCCTTTTGTGATGTTCCTTTATGTCATCTGTTTCCACATTCCTATAGTTGGCCTGCCTTATGGAAGTTACAATGAGTATTTTGAAGTCAACATATATGTTCTTCCTTGGTTCTCTGAAAATCAGTTCTGCAAATATGTTTGTTGTTGCTTTTATAAAATTCCTGGAAGGAAAAATATATAATACTATTTTGATTGTCATAGTTACAAGATAATATATATATATATATATATATATATATATATATATATATATATATTGTGGTATCAAAAGCTAAAACTTTGATTATGAGGGAAGCTTATTTCATTGCTACCAGAAATTTACATTTCCACATACTCCATCTACTCATCTTCAGACACAAGCACAAATAAAGAACTGTGGATATCAAACAATAGCTTTGCAGTGAAAGAAAACCAAACCAATGAGAAGAAAGATAGTCTTTACAGAAATAGTCTTAAAATGCCTGTAGAGCTGGGCATTCTTTGCCTTCTTGCTGTGGACCACTCCTTTCTTTTCCTAAAGTCAAAATTCAGGTTTATCAGATTAGAAGAGATTTTTTTTTCCCTTATTGCACATATCTTTGATTCTCAATATCTTCTGTTTAATCCCTAGATTGTTTATTGGCACTTTGCCCTGTTCTTGGTTAGAATGCTTGATGAGGTCCTTGGAGTAAAATGCAAACCTTCCTCACAACCGTCCGGTGTCCTGAGAGAGGGTTTGGCGCAGCACTGAAGTGTGATTGGCAGAATCTATCCTCAGGGACTTGCCTCTCCTTTTGAAATAAACAACGGCTTAGGGGTAGGCAGTCCTGTGAAGTGTACAGGCGCCACTCCAGGCTATTATTTTGAATAATCAGCTCTGGCATGGGAACATTCACGCACAGGGTTGAATGTTTTAAAATATGCTGTGCTACATGAGTGCCTACAGCACCTCGGGGTAAAAACAGAGCCCCGTGTAAGGATGAGTGATGGAGCCTTTGTGTTTCCCTCAATGTTCAGGCAGGTGTGTTGGCATTTACACAGGCCTATGTGAGGTAGCATTCAGAGGGAGATAAAACTCTTTGATGGTTACACATTTCCAATGTACAAAGAATTCATCCCCTCACTAAGACGGTTGGCTTCTAATTGTTATGTTGTTGCCTCCCCTCTCCCATTATCTTGTTTTATGGGAGAGGTGATTTTTACAAAGCTACATTTGCTTTTCATTCAATTTTGCAAATACGAAACCAAATCAAAGGGGATTTCACATGTTCTCAGGTCTAATGGGAAAAAAAATATACATGATGTCACAAGAAGAAAACCACCATGATGAGCCTTGGGGAGAATCCAATGTCAATGCATTCCAGGACTGAGCCATTATCATAACTAGATTTTATTATTAAGTTGAAGAAAATAATAATGTTTGCCACCGAAAGCTATGACTGAATTTGCATGTGGAAAGCTGGTGGACTGGAGAAGGCTGGTTCCAGAAGTGACGGGTATGCAGAAAAAAGGCAAAGTCACACTTGAAGGAAACATGGAATGAAACAGAGGAGTTTTTATCTTTTAGAAAAGAAGGCATGCCCCGCAAATTCAAGCCCCGTTTGAGCAAGTATAAATTCAGCCATAGTCACTTCTTACCTGTTAGGTAAGGAGCTTAGAACGGATGTCGGATATTATCTAAAAGAGAATTAATGAAAGTATTGCCTAATTCAGGAGGAATTGCTAAGTTTGAATTACAGAATTGTACAACATACGAAATAACGGAAGCTGTGCCTCTGAGAAGGTAAAAGCAGGCTTTATGTTGCGTCCTGCAGGTCTCATAGGACACCTGTGAGACGCCTGGCTGTGGCTTACCTTTGACTCTCCTTTAGTCATCCCTGGCCTTTGAAATGTTCCCCTTCTAATTACCTTTAAGTCTGCCTAGCACAGGGCTTCCTTCACACAAACTATTTCATCTGCCCAGGAGATTATCATTCCTTCCGTCTGCCTTAGCCCACAGTCCCTGCGAGGATGAGTGAGTTATACTCATAATGAGCTTAGGAATGAGGAAAAGAGTTTAAGACACCTTCAGTGATAAAATTATGTTAAATTTATTTTTGAGTCCTAATCATATTTATGCCAAACTGCTACATGGGTTCAAATTCCTAAGAACAACCAGAAGGAGGAGAGAACAAGCCTAGAGCAACCAGGCTAGTGAGAAAGGATCGTATTTATGAAGGACCCTTATAAAGAAAGCCTACATGATACAAGAGCAGCTGTTACGAAGAGGAATAGATTCCATATAACAACTTTAAAGACAGAGATATGATGCTAGGACTGACATCCACTTTAGAAATTTAAATTAATTTGAAATAAGCTAGTTCATGAATATTGAGTTTAATAATTCAATTAATAAAAGACATTTTTCCAAAGATGAAATTTTTGGCAATAAGGAATATTAATATAAATTTCCTGAAAAACTGCCTTTATGTGACTTTCTTTATTCCTCTCAATAGAAAGCGGTTCCCGTTCTTCATTATCTGGTTTATTGACTAAAGTAACACCTTTTTTCTGTCTAATCAAAGTTCATGGAGATCTCCTCTAATGAGATTAAGTTGAGAAAGGCTTCGACCCCTTACTTAGATGTTTCAACTGCTGAAGTTGTGTATTAACATGTACTGTAAAAAGAGGTTAGTATGTGAAAACTATATAGCATTGATGTGATAAATTAAAATACAAATTAAAATGATTATTCTTAATTTTTGCAATGTAGGAATAAAACAGATGATCATAAAAATTCTTTCAGTGGAAAGAAAACTATGCTTGATCACAATATGGTAGCCCTAAGCAACCATGGCACTTATCTTCATTCAAACAGGCTAAAATATAGGGGCACTGGTCATGGATAGACTTTTCTGTTCACACTGTAGTACCAGTTTGAACATTACACAACTCCAGGGCCTTCACCTGAGTAGGGTCAGCATGGGAATGAATAAATGACCTACAGACAGACACAAAAAAGCTGAGATCTGGTGAACTTAGTTCTCTGATAGAGAAACTACAGCACCCCAGAAACATCATATTTATTAAAAACAGTTCGACAGAGGGTGTATTATTGCCTGTGTAACTGCACAAGCAGACAGAGTTGGTGCATACAAATAAAGAGGCAGGTTTATGGAATACAGCTGGATCAAGGAGACAGGCTAGCAAACCTCTGTAAGAGTAGTTTGGTAGAGGAGCAGTCTTCAGGCCTTAAATATCCTGTGTGAGGGGGATATGGCGGATAGTTTCTGCATCCACTGCTGATTTCCACTCATCAGTAGTAGAGGAAGACTTTGCCGTCCCTCTCACCTTTACACGTGTGGGTAAAAGGAGGCTTTGTCATTTCCCCATGGGTCTGATGCTAGAGTACTTGACTTGGCTGGGTATATGACTGTAGTACACACTCATTCATCCAATCAGGATTTTATACTCACGGATTCCTCCACTCCCCACACAGGATAATAATATCTATTTCATTTCCATTGTATGACTATGTGCTGTAACAACTACCTACATTTATGTTGTAGTAAGTCTTACACATAATCTAAGACGGCTAAAAGAATATGTGAATACATACATAGGATGGATACAAGCATACATTTTATGTGAGACCTCAGCATTCAGGAGTTCTGCTATGTTGGGAGTTACTGGCATAACACTAGCTTCTCTCTCTCTCTCTCTCTCTCTCTCTCTCTCTCTCTCTCTTTATCTCTCTCTCTCCGTTCTTTGATTTGTATGAATGCTTCACTTAATTTGTCCAAGTTGAGCTGAGAGTCAAAGTTGAAGTATAATGCGTTCAAGGAAAAACTTAATGCCCACATTGCCCTGCTAGATCCCATTAGTTTTGTGGGTCTTCAAGACTTCAACAAAACATTGTAACTATTGCAATAATTGTCTATTTCCTCACCACAGTGTGTTTGTCTGTGTGAAGGGGTCTAGGAGCATGGAAGGTGACAATGGACAGAGGTCACTGGATAACCTTCTCTTGTCACTTTGCCTGTTAATCCCCTTATGGGCCTTTATAACCATACTTGGGCATAAAGTGGCACCCAGAAAGTCCCAACACACTTCCTGTCTGTGTCACTCCCAAGTTCTGGATTTACAGACACCCAAATGACCATACTTAGATTTTTGTATAGTCTCTGAGTATTTGAACTCCGGTCCTTATTCTTGGACAACAATTGTCATACACAGACACTTCTTACCTCTTTGCAGAAGTGTTGGGGGACAACAAAGAAAGACAGAAAGAGACAGAGACAGAAAGAAGGAGAAAGAGAGAAGGGGGATTTAGAACACAGAGGGAATCTGCTAATAATTCTGTCCAGTAAGACTAGATAAAGATAAGCTGCAGAATTTGCATAAGATCTTTGGTAAGATTTTAACAAGTGAGGTACAAATTAAAACTCAGCCACTGAAGGCAACAGAAAAAAGCACAGAAGCCCAGAGTCTCAAAGTGCAGAACTGTGTGTGATCTGACATAGTTCCAAAGAGCGTTTAGCACAATGTGACTAAATCTGCATGTTTGGAGTAGAAATAATTTGACTTTGTAGACATTGTATGACTAGAGCCCAAAGGCTCTGTGATAACCTTATGCCACCCAAGTTCTGTGGCATCACCTTTGAGAATGGACAGGCCCTCAGATGAACAACTTATACAGTAAATAAGGCAGAGGTTAATAGACTGTTTCATAAGGCTCTAGAGTCTCTATTACATACTGCCCCACAGTCACTACAGAAGCAAGCAGTCATGATGGGAAGGCCCACTAGTAAGGGCTAAGGCAGAGCAGGCCAGCACTGAGCAAGGAGCTCAGGATGGCTTCTCATCAGTAGGCCTAGAGAAACTAGTATTACTGACAAACACATGATTTGGGAGATACACACGTCAAGCTCAGATCCTGAGCTAGTAGCCCCAACCACCTCCTTATTGTTTTTGAGACCCTGTAAAAAAGAACACAACTCATCATCCCTGGACTGCTGACCACTAGAAGCTGCAACATGACATATATACATACTGCTTTAAGACAAACCATTTTCTACCATATTATTATGAAGTTATAGGTTATTAGAACAATGAAGAATTTTGAACTTCAAGAGCAATTGGAAATCAACTACCAATAATTTTCAGTAATAAACCAGCATATAATCTAGTTTTTAAAGAATACCTAGGAAACCATGACAAGAAAGGAGAAGGATGCAGGCCATGCAGGAAGGAAGGCATCAAATGCAGTGTGGAGATTGTTACAGCATTCTTGAGTGAATCATGGATATAATGGGCCAAAATTTGATGGAGAGAGAGAGAGAGAGAGAGAGAGAGAGATTGAGAGACAGAGAGACAGAGAGAGAGAGAGAGAGAGAGAGAAGGCTGGAGAGATCACTCAGTAGTTAAAACCACTGGTTTCAATTTCCAGCATCCACGTGGCAGCTCACAACTGTCTGTAACTCCAGTTCCATGGGATCTAACACCCTAACAACATCACACTGATATGCATGCAAGTAAAACATAAATGCACTTAAAACTAAAAACAGATAATTTATTTTTATAAAAAACTGAAATGAAACTATTTATTTATCTTTTGGGATATATTGGGATAAATATATGTTCATAGAATTTCATACACATATAAATACTGTATGGGGAGCTTTAACCTCTTAAAAGAGGTTAAATACACCCTATTTCTCTCCCCTCCCATTAGTCTCCTTAAAAAATTCCTGGTACTTTTATACCGTATGTGCATATATGATTATACATATATAAAACCTAGGAACCACAAATGACAGTAAGCATGTGATATTTGTCTTTATGAGATTGACTTAGCTCACTAATATAATTACCCCCAGTTGCATTTATTTTTCCTGTAAATGTCATGACTTCATTTTCCTTTATGGTTGAACAAAATTCCATTGTGTGCTTCATGTGGGTTATATAATCGTAATGTGTTTGAAGGACTCAAAACCCTTTTTGTGGGTACAAGAAGAGATCCCAGCTTTTAAAAGTTGAGAAACCTACATAAAGTTTGGGATCTTGAAAGCAAATCCCTAGAGATATTTCAAAAGGAAGAGCTTGTTCAAACAAAAGAGATTAGATTCAGAGTTCTTGTTTTTGAAAAAAAGGGGGGGTACTATGGGACAATGGTCTTGTACCCTGTAAGTATTTGTCACTTGTATTGGTTTAATAAAATGCTGATTGGCCAGTAGCCAGGCAGGAAGTATAGGTGGGGCAACCAGAATAGAAGTCTGCAAGAGAAAATGCTCTGTCTGCAGTCGACACCCAGACCAAGAGGAAGCAAGATGAGAATGTCTTACTGAAAAAAGATACCAAGACACATGACTAATCCAGACAAGAATTATGGGTTAAATTTAGATATGAGAATTAGTTAATAAGAAGCCTGAGATAATAGGCCAACCAGTTTATAATTAATGTAGGCCTCTGTGTATTTCTTTGGGACGGAATAGCTGTGGAACTGGGTGGAACAGATACCTCTGCCAACAGATATCTGAGTTACACTCAGGGCAGCTTGCCTCTGTGATCTATGCCAAGTACCTAAGCACAATGACGATCAGTGCCGTCATTTGTAAAATGGGGTATTGGCAATATCTTCTTTACATTGTTTCTGAAATATTAAAAACAATAAATATATTATTAAGACAAGCAGCAAGCCCTGTTGAAGAAGAAATTGATATGACCTTTATGCCTCTGCTTTATTAGACAATACAAACAACAAGAAGATATTCATTGCAGTGACCTAGCATAGTTATCTTCATTTAAAAACACAGACTAACTGTTTATCAGTTAAGAATATTTTTATTTTTTCCAATTTATTTTCCTTTGCCAATTTCATACAAATCAACTGTCTTGGTGAGAAAAGTATTTTTATATTTACTATTTAAAGAAAGTGAGAGAACAAAAATAATTTCAATCCTCCAAATGAATATGTAGAACAATTTGTTAGTCCCGTGAATGTCTGTAAGAGCCTTGGCTTGGTTCTCACCTCTGCCACCCTATGCTATTTCTCTAACTCAGCCTCTTAAACCCCCACACACCCGTGTCTTCATGCCCTGAACTATGGCAGGCTTTCTTTCTTTCTTTTGGAACACATTCTTTTTTTATCTATTCCTATGATAGCTTCCATGCTATTTTCACATTTACGAAAAATAGCACATTTCTACGCACCTCATCTGAGGTCTAGATTTTTCCAAGTGTTGCCTATTTTATGAATAATCTTCCCAAGCTGAGCTATCCTTGTGCTCCTTGCTATCCTACTGCAAACCAATGCTCACACTGGTGACATGTCTTTCCATCTCGTCAGGTGTTCTAGTGGGACACATTTGCAAGAATAGACAAGGTAGCAGAATTCTGACCCTCCCATGCTTTAGTCCCATTTTCCACTTAAGTCTCTAGAGTCTTGTCCTTGCTTGGGATCCTGAATGTGATACAACACACAACAGCTTCCTCCGTGATTAAGCTCTAATGTTGATGGCAAGTCATTGCAGTATCCACCAGGCCCTTCCAAAGGTAACAGAGCACTGAGCCTGATTCTCACAGGCTCCCCTGGGGACAAAGTGGGGCTCCCCATGGCTGACTGTAGGTTTCTGTCTCACATGTGGATTTCAGAGCTCATCTCATTTCCTGAATAAAGACAGATGAGGTGCCTCATCACTGAACTGGTCTTTTCTTGACAGTACATGCAAAGCTGTTGCCCCAGGCCTAGCCCCTCATTCAGTACCAACCTAAGACTTGATAAAAATTCCTGCCACTCATTTTCCTGAGATTCCCAGGCACTCTCTCTCATTGTGTGCCCTTTGCTGCAAGCTAACAGCCTACCCTCTTTCTTTCTTTCCTATGCCCAGTTACATCCCTAATGACTTTGATGAGATGAACCCTAACACGCTCCTGTTATTCCTCCCATAGATGCCTACAGTAGTGAGGGATGAGGTTGGAAGATGAGTGATGTTGACTAGGAAGCTGGGAAAGGAGTTTTCAAATACACCCCCCCTTGCTCCTGCCCTGAGCAGATCCTTTGTGCTGCCCTCCCGACATTTCTTTGTACCTATGTTATTTATGCCACTTCTGTCTACCCTTCAGCCATTTGTCTCTTATTTTTCTACCCTTGCAAGTGAAAGGGAGAAGACCTGCATCTCCAGCTTGTCTGGGCAAGCATCAGCAGCCCACTTGTGAGAAGTCACTTGACACCACCTCCACCTCTTGTGCTTCTCCCTGGCAAGCAGCCCAGGTAGTAGATGGGAGACTGAAGCATCATAGACGCCCAGTTACTGATTCATCTTTTCTCTGAGGGACCCCAGTGACTGGTCACAGAAAATCTTGTGGTTAGTTAGATGGGATACCACCTCCACTTCTAGTGACTTCACTAGGGTATTGTTACCTTTCCAACCAGTCTGGCCTCTGTAATCCATAAGAAATAGCCTGTAATTAGAAACTCAGACATCATCGGCTCTGGGATTGATTGAGAGATCCTGCCTCAATGTATGAGGTGGAGGAATGATCAAGAAACAATCCAACGTAACATTTATCTTTGACTTCCATATGCAGGCCCAAGCATGTGCACAGGAAAACATGCACAGGTACATGTGTATGTGTGTATGCATGCACACACAATACACTCCTCATATAAGCACACACATACACATATATTCCCACACCTCAGATATGTACACATGCACACACACATAAACGCATACACACCTCATATAAGCACACACACACATATATTCACACACCTCAGCTATGCACACATGCACACACACATATATGCATGCACACCTCATATATGCACACATGGACACAAAGAAAGATGAACAAACAATAGTATATGGAGATCAAATGAATTTTCCAATGTTAGAGGCCTGATAAGGTCAGCCTGTGGGTTCCAGCTTGTCTACATGGCCTCACCATTTCATCTCTACTCCTCTGAGGCTGTCTATAGGGTTTCCACAAAATAAAAGTGGCCCCAGCAGTAAAACCATGACTTAACATCTTAACTCTAAAGAAAACAGAAGAGGGAGAAGAGTGTGTCCTGGGCTGTTTGAATGGTTTGGAAAGTTTAGAGACTGCAGCTTGCTTTACCATTGCAGCATCTGTCATTATACCAAGTTTAGCTTCCTATTAACTTCTGAAAAATTATCCTGACCATAAAAGCATCTATCAAGGCTAGAAAGCTGGCTCATGTGGCAAAGTACCTACCTTTCAAGCAAGATGAAGTGAATTCAGATCCACCACACCCATGTAAATGCCTGGTACCCTGAACAACACCTGTAACCTCAGTGCAGGGAGGAAGCATGTAAGCTGTGCTCTGGAAGCTTTGTTATGTAAAGAAGCTACTCTCCTATAGGTCCAGGATCATATAACCAGGAAAGCATCTTATTTATACATTAACAGAATTCACTGAGCTATCATGAACTTCACCTGGAGATAATTTAGCATATCATTAAGTGTAGACCTATGCCAACCAGAACTCAAACTTTCTTTAAAATCTAAATGGAAAAAAATATAAATCAGCTTCTCAGTGAACATGCAAATCATTTCTTCAAAGGGTGTCTGTATTCTTGATTTTATTTTTTCATGGAATTATAAACTTCCTGACTTTTGGGAGGAATTCAGTGGTCACCCATTCTGTGCAGCATTAGTGTGCTGGGACATCAAAGGGGAAAGTGGAAAAAAAATTGGACTTTATTTCCAACAGGAAAATGACTGTGCACAACTATTCATAGTTCAAATATTTTCAAAAATAATATTTAATATTTAAAGAAAATGCTAGCCAATGCATGCAGGTTCCTCATGCATTATTTACTGTGAAAAAAACCAGACCATAAAAATACTAAAATGGAGAAAGGTCTCTATTCACAAAAGCATGGGACATTTTCCTAGTTCTGTTTTATGATAATATCTTAGTTGATAGTGTGAGGTTGAAATAAATAGAATAACATGTCAAAATAAGACTTTATTAACATCTAAACCCATGGAGTTTTGTGTATGTCGACAATAGCATAGTGTTGAAAAATCATACTGGCATTTAAACTCATCCCTAAGGTCAGACTCTCGCTTGAGAAAAGCAGGCTTTCATTATAAAGTGGCAAATTATGGCAATGTCTCAGGTAATCTGAAGCCACACATGACTTTCCTATCTCTCAAGAAACTACCGAGTACCAAATAAATTCCATACTTCAGAATGGGACATATAAGAGACTGCAAATGATCCCAAGTTTAGAGTACATTCTAGAAAGAATCATGTTTCAATTTTATTCCTAGTAATTATCAGTACAATTTTCCCTGTTGAAACACTGTTGCCATGTTGCTTCGAAAAACAATGTTTACAAAACTCAATTGCCAAGGCAATCATAGAGCAGAGGGATAAACTATATAGATAATTGGAAAATAACTGAATGATTTGTGCAAATTATTATCTATTAGTAGACTCTACCTCTTTGAGCCTAGACTCAAGCATTCCTGTTGTTTTGTTGAAATCCTAGCCTTTAAAACGCATCCTTTTGCTTCCTACTACATTCACACCTCAACAGCTATGGAATTTAACCCGAGACAATACTTTGTTCTTCTTTGTCCAGGTTTAAAGGCTTTATCAGTGCTTCCCCCCCCCCCCGCATCATTACCATCACCATCATTATCATCAACACCATCACCATCTGAAGATCCCAACATAGCTAGCCTAATGATACTCAAGTGAGCCTCATTATTTTCTTCCTTCCCTGGTAGAAGCTGCCTGCTAAGACATCCTATGCTAATGTGCTGCTTTATGACCGGGATTTTACTTAACCAAGAAATCTAGAAGACGAGCGATGACCTAGGCTGCCACACTTTATTATGAAACATCTTGATGATCCATAGCTTCATGAAATAGACATAAATTTTCAAGTTGCCCTTGAATTCCTGGCCAAGGAATGCTATCAACACGGTCTCTCCTTTCAGATGCCTCATTACAAAGTTGCAGTTTGTGAAGCTCATGGCTTTATTTGAATTGATTTGGGAGACTTAAAAGTAAAATGCGTATGTGCTACCTATGAGAAATAGGGACACTTGATCTGTATTTTCACTCTGAATGTTTCGTAAATGCTTGAAAGGCCTAGGTTTATCCTTTTCTCCTTTCTTCTACTTCCTCCTTCCCTTTCTCTTTTATTTCTTCTTCCTTCGTGCCGCTCACGTTCCTTCCTATATTTGTTGACTTGTTTAAAATAATGTTGAAAAAAGAAAAAGACTAGAAATATTAGTTAAGAATAATCCTGAAAAAAATCCTGAAGCTAATATGAGAACAAAAGCAAGCAAAAGTTCCTCCTCAAAACACCTTATAGGTTTTCCCTTAGAATCAAAGGGAATGAGGTAAAACAGTTGCTAGGCAGCCTCTTCTTCACCTCATGAAAGGTTAGGACTATTTCATATTTACAGAGATGATGTTGCAAAACTCTAAAAAGAATAGCTTTTAAATGTATAGCTGAAATTAGTTAATAATTAATATTTAGATGTTTGTAATAATTTGTTTTATAAGAGTATATTCTGTGATATGGTATATTTCCATTATTCCATGACCCTTATGGCAGGTTGAACTATTATTTTTTTTAATTTTCAACATTTTCTTCTCTTTACTTTAGCTGTAAAGTGTGGACCAAGTATCTTGTAGAATATTGGCTAACATTTTTGTTTTCTAGAAAGATCTGTTTTCCTCTTCTTCCCCTGAGAAGGAGTACTTGAATTTAGTAGTGATACTACTGAAAAATAATTGTATTGTGTCTAAAAAGCCAACAGATAAACATTATTCACACACATACTCACACTCATTCACAGACTACTATACAAGGATGTGTGTTCATTCCTACAACCTGTACATTTGTGGTTTAGTTCTTGCTGTCTTTCCATTAGCCACAATAAATTATGGCATTCTTCATTTTATAATTCAGGGATTTCTATATTTATTTTTCTCTTTTATTTTGGGTAGAATTGAAATACACTTAATTTCTCTTCCTACGATTCTGGATTATATTATGCAATTTCAATGATCTTTCTTTGATTGTTCATTTTAGATATTCTGATAAGTGGAAAAATACAGGCATCATCTCCACAAGAAATGAGAAGCCTGAGGGTTCAGGTTGATAAACAAGCCATTCTACTAAAGGAATATCATATTTCTTGTCCAGGTTCTTCTACATCCTTACCACTAGTCTCCTTTTCCTCCGTGACTCATTGTGAATTCATCTGTAACACCCTGTCATCTATTAATCTCTCAGTTCTCCTTCTGTTCCAAAGCTGTACACGGATTCAATCCCCTATCCCCAGACTGGGACTTCTCAGCCTGCACTGAATCAACTGTCCCATCTTTATCTGCCTCAACTTTTGCTGCCTGATCTTCTTTAGTTTTATTTTTGTTTTCTATTAATTTTGTCTCAGAAAACAGAGACCATATATGCCATATATTCTTGTAATAAAGACTGTACCTGCAAATGTTGATATCTCATTCCTGATAATCATTAAGATCTTTGCATTAAACCATACTGACGGAAGACAGTTACCCACTCTCAATGTTCTAAATGTGTGTTCAGATTGGGGAAGAAACTCGATTGGCTCTGGACTGTAGGTGGCAGTCTGAAAAGATATTATTTTTAAAATGTTGCTGTGATCTACATCACAAAAATAGGAAAAGAGTGCTTATAGATAATAGCTAAGCTGGTCTGGGAAAGACCTGTGATTCACAGAGGCAGTTCTAGATGTGAAGAATTGGCTGAAGTCGTTCAACCATGCTCTTTCTGTCGCTTGTTCTCTTGCTTCCTTGGAAACTCCACGTAGTCCCATAGATCATGATAAGGAGTGAGTGGGTCTAAAATTATTAACATATCTTTGAAATAGAATTTTTTTTTCTGAGCTGTGGGTCAGTTTGAGCAATGTTTAAAGAGTTAACAGCTACAGCTATGTACTAATTGGATAAATGACAAGCACTAGTAGACACTGACACATATAATAAGGTCAGTAAAGTTCCAGTGTCCTTGCCTTCAGCAGCTACATGGGAAGGATATTGGTGTTCTAATTATCATGATCTTCCTACTAAAGCCACCCACACTATTGCTATTTATTTATATTTATTTCGGTCATACTGGGTCTTGTGCTTCGAGATTGAACCTAGGGACTCAAAAAAAAAAAAAAATCTAGGTTAACATTACCACTGAGCTACATTCCCAACCCCATTTCATGTTTAGTGAGGCAGGTCTCCCCACATAAGCCAGAGAGGCTTATAACTTTTTTCTCTTAAGTAGTTGGTATTTTCAGGGCTACTTTATGCTTAATGAAATACAGTTCTAGGTTATCCTCCATGTTTAAACACATGGTCAAACAAACACAATGTAAAGAGAAAGTCACTGTTATTTTTGTTGTTAAATATTGTGTTAAGCTATAGTTCGAATCGCTCTCCACTTACTGTTGGCACTTCTAACAGTGTGAACAAAGAAACCTACGTATGAGTCATTTTAGCCTCTGTGTGTGCTCCCATAACATTAAACGGGCATCAGGGGGACTCTGGTAAAATTAACACACTGTTGCTTATTCTATACACACTAGATATAAATGAGAGAAGTCACCATACTCCTAGTGAAAGCATGACATTGTTGAGCAAGGACCTAATCTCGTAAAGCCACCATTTTCAACTCTTCCTTCATTATCCATTAATGTCAGCATGCAATCTCATTCTACTACTTTCAGGGAGTTTGCATAGATGGAAATTAGCTGACTTTGTTATTTGGAAGTTTTTCAGCTGGGCTAATTCCGTAGTAGCCTTGTTTCATCTCATCTCTATATTCTGTGGCACTGGATGCTTCGCGTTTAAACAATGGGCTGCAAAAGCTCCTCTTCGGAAGCATGTGAGCAACGGAGAGATGAAAACTTGCTAATGCAGTTGGAACCACACACTGTGCAAGAGCAGCAAATTGTTTCCTTGGTGGTTTTGACAACATTGCCTCTGAACATAATTGAATGTCATTCGTTTATATGTTTGCAAATGAGGTCCCAGTGACATTACACCTGGGAATGTGCACACGCAGTCGTCTGTTTATGACAGAGGAGCCAGGCATATGGCCTGTGGACACGGTTTGGCCCCAGAGCTGTCGCGAAACCCTTATACCAGTGTTCAGCGGGTTGGCCCCGTCATTGTGAATCTGTTCTGTCAGAAGCTGAGCCCCCTGTCAATAAAGCAGGAAGCACAGCTTCCCCACTGCCAGCCCACCAAGCTGCTCTGCCCTGAGATGGCGAGAGTCCTTGCTCGTACAAGAGAATGCCACATGCTATGTAAATAAAAGAGTGAAGAGGCTTCAAGGAGAAGTGGAGGGTTGCTATGAAGCCTGAACAAAGGGAAACTTAGAAGAGATTTCTAAACAGAGAAACATTGAACATTGTTGCATAGAAATCATGACTATTATTTCTTAACCCTTACCCTGTTATAAAGGATGAATGTGCTATTGGAAAATCCTCTTTTACCCCTAAAGCCTTAATTTCTTTCTCTTTAAAGAAAACTTAAAAAGTTATTTATTTATTTCACAGTTTTTCTCCAAGAGATATTTTCTGGTCTTTGTCAGACTTCATATTTTAAAAGTTATTCCTTTTTTATTCTTCTCTTATACAATACATTTGGACTGTGCCTTCTCCTTCCTCAACTCCTCACAGTTCCTTTCCACCCCAGATCTACCTCTCCTCCGCTGCTTTTCAGAAAACAGCAGGCCTTTCAAGGATATTATTTGAACACAGCATAGAAAAAGGCAACAGGTATTCTCTTCTATTTCTTTTTAAACTTTCTTTTTATTTCTTCTTTGTGTCTTTAACATCATGCATCTCGATCTCACCCTTCTCCTGTTCCCTCACATTTCCCCTTTGCCCCGGAAACCCCCATAAATTTTTTTAAGAGAAAAAAAGGGGGAAAAGGAAGAAAAGGAAAATCTTAGCCATGGAAGCTGCAGTGGGACACAGTGAGTCATGCAGTAACCCCTTTTCCCATACATCTTTACATGTAAAGGTTCATCACAAAGAATCATTGGTCTGGTTTGAGGTCCCTGGTCTCTGCTACCACATCAATGCTGGGTCCTCACTGATACTCTCCTGGATATCCCATTGCTGCCCCGTGTCATGGAGATCCTGTAACCTAGCTGCACAGGGCTGGCCCTGACGCTCCACCCATACTCTAGCAGATCACAGATGGGGTGTGATGTGGGAGTCCCCTCTGTATGCTGTGAAAACCATTAATGAACAAAGAAACTGCTTTGGACCTATACGATGGCAGAGGTGAGCAGACACATACTGCTGGTTCTGAGTCTGGGTAGCTGCAGAGTTCATCACTCTGCCAGCTCTCCCCTGTCATCACCACCAGGGTGAGCTCTCCAGCTCTGTCATGGCTAGTTCACCCCAGGCAGCAATGAGCGAGGGGCGTGACCAGTTCTCAGGCTTTCACAACCTCAGGGTCAGCTGTTGCACATCTTCAGGGCCAGCTCTACTGTATTGTCCAGAAGTGTGGAGGCCACTCTCCCAAGTACTGCAGCTGATGGGGGGCAGGGATTGCTCTTCTGCTCTTTTGACGTCAGGGCTGACTCTCCCACCTGCCTCAGGCACTGATGGAGGGGTTCTCCCCTCCATGTTGCCATATCAGAGATGAGTAGTGGGGATGCTCTCCCATGCCCACAACATCTGGGCTGGCTCACCCACATCTCCACCAACACGGTCAGCTCTGCTGTGCTGTCCAGATGAGGCAGAGTCCACTTTTCTTAGTGCTGCAGCTAGTAAGGAGGAGGGTCAACTCCCTTGTCTGTCTCAGGTGGTGAGGGGCAAAGGGTAAGGGAGCGTTGCTCCCCTGCCCAAAGCCTTCATGACAGACCAGTAGTGGAGACAGCTCTCCCATGCTCACAACTAAGGGAACGTCTTACCCGTTTTCAAGTTTTAAGGACTGGCTCACCTGTGCTCTCCTGGACAGGGTCAGCTCAGCTGTGCTGCCTAGAGGAGGCACAGGGCTTGCTTTTCCGAGAAGAATAATGGTGTTCTTTCAAATCAAACAAACTGTTTAGTTTCTGATGATTATTAAAGACATTTCGATTACATTTAGCAAATAAAAGTTGTTGTTGAGCATGAATATTCACACTGTGGGTCAGTATGATCCCAGCAAAAGACCTGTTCTTTGATTTTTTATGCCGTCTCGAAATTCAGAAAGCACCTTGGGATGCTTAGTCACCCTCGACGTGTTCAGCAATTGGTATAGATGTGAATTTCTGTGTTCACTTTCTGCTTCCAATGCGTACTTAATCAACACTGCTCCACAAAGGCAATGCGAGGTCTTCAGGGAGCGAAACCTAGTTTCCATCCATTGCCGAAGTGGTAGAAAAACTGGCACAGAAAAGTCCAATTTAGCAAAAACAAAATGTGATATCTGAGCTACAAATCAAAGATGGGTTCCAGAGGAGGTCTGTCATGCCCCTCACTGAAAGAAACACAATGATGATAATAAAGCCTTTTTTATGCAGATGAGATCTTCCTATATTCACCTAGAAAGTGCTCTAAGGATGCAAGACCCAGGGGACACACATTCAGTGACAAATCCCCAGACTTAATCCTTCTGGGTAAAGAACTAATTGTCAATCTCATTCTTGAAATTTCACAGTGAATATTTTCCTAGTAAAGACACGAAGTTCCAAAGGCAAACTCTCACAACTATCGACTGTTTTCTCATACATCTGACAATGGCATCTGCTTCCAAATCTCTGCTTCTCTACCTCATCAGATCTTCTCTTCTGCCTGTTTTCACTAGGAAATAACATTTTAAAATTTACTTCTATTTATATTTCTTATATAGAACAACATATTTAATCACACAGAAACATATTAGGATATTCTTTACAGGAACATTTAGGAATGGCTATGGAAGTGTCACATATGCTTCTTCCCTCATCCCTATTTTCCCCAGAAGTGCATGTGTAGAAAAATGATTGCTATGTTTTGGCATATTAGTACCAAAAATCCACAGTTTCCACTTAATTTTACTCTTTGGATTGTACTTTTTAGGTCTGAAGATAATGGTATTTATTCACCATTTTAACATAATTTAGTATAATTTTCTTGCCCTACCAATTATGTGTGTTCTGTTGTACCAATTATCTGTATTCTTTCCATTTCAACATTAACAGAATGTATAGTAAAATACATTTAAAAACATTGCATCTACTGGAAATCTCTGTTATTCTTTATCTACATATTTTACTACAACAAAAAGTTATAAAGTACCTAATCTTGACTCTGAGAAACCATAATAGCTTAAAGTGCTTTCTGAATCACCAAAAATTAAATTACATACAGCATAATCTTATTGTTCAATACATTTGATTGCATTCTAATTATATAAAAGTCACGCAAATCCACAAATGCTAAGAATATCAAACTATATACTCTAGATTATAGAGCAATTTCAATTTAAATGGTTTAAATTTATTTATCAAGATACATATTTTAAAATAATAATAAAAACATTAAGTTCAAAGTGTGTCTGTGTTTCTGGGGCACAGACAAGGCTATGGCGGTACGAAGCGGTGCTACAGGTCTTGCAGCATCCTGCTAACACCACCCAGGTGATATCATCAGTCAGAACAATTGGGCTCCACAAAGAAATGCCCTATGCCTTTGTCTTTGACTCTAAAAACTACCTAGTTGGCTACATCACAACTGTTTCATTCTTATGCTAGTCTAGAACAAATTAAATATATTATGGTCTTATGTTTGCTGGTCTGTTGTATCTCAGTCCACATGGAGAGTTCTCAGAATGCAAGATTAGGGCTTTCAAATTAGAGTTGAAAAACCTCCTTCGAAACTGAGGAAATTAACTTTATGAATGATTTAAACATCTGCATTCCGAAAAAGACACCTGCTTTCTCACAGTAAATATATGTCTTTAGAATAATTCGAAGAGCCTTTGAAAATTTTTGAAAAAATCAGTAAAGTCTACCAATAAAAACAGACAAAATATTCAGGGGATTCAAAGTAGGTTAAGATATCAAAATATAAATGCCATTTGAAATAGAGTCTTGCACTAAATTTGGGATTTTAGCATTTTGACACTGATAAATAGTGCTGCAGGGTTCCTCAATCAGAAGGGAACACCTGGTAGTGAGGCTCAAATATCTGAATTAAAAAGTAGTTTTGATATTTCAGTTATTAGATTAAAATCAGAAACCTTTAAACACACAGTAATTTATGTAGGCTTCATTGTGTGGGGGACTTTTAAAGCATAAATCGACTCAGTTTGATTCTTGAAAGCTTTTAAATTGAAAACTTTAAGTGTCTGTGCCTTGGCCACAAGGTGCAATTTTATTCCATATCAAATAGAGAAGTCAAAAAGTAGAGTATGATATCATGCTGTTAAGACATAATGAGAATATTTAACAATTCTTTTAAATAAACTCTTAAATGGAAATATTCATAGATGATAAAAAATATTCTGGTGGTGTGGTTTGACCTTTACAGTCACATAAGAGAGAAGAGTCCAATTCATTATTCATCCAGGTATTGCCTATTATAAATAATAGTGGCTCTGAGCTTTCTGTATCGCCATTAGGAAGATCTGCAAGCAGCCTGCTCTCTATAATGTAAGTGAGAATGTACACAAATCAGTGAGTTGATTAACCTAGAAGATATACAGGACAAGAAAACAGGTCTTAAAAGAAGGAAAATGAAGACATGGCAAGAATATTTATGAGGTTGGGAGATGGTTGAGACAGGTAAGTGCCTGCTGTGTGAGCACAGGGACCTGAGTTCAGATCCTAGGCAACCCCTGTGAACTCCAGACGTGATGGCATGTATTGGGAAGTGATGGGGACTGGCTGTGTAGAAACAGGTTCATTAGGACAAGGACATGCTAGTCTAGCCAATCAGTGACTTCTGTAGTCAGTGAGTATTGTCTCAAAAAAGTAGAGAAAACAGTACAAAATACTCACGGTCATTCTTTGACCACTACATGTTGTATTATTATTGCTGTTATTATTATTTAAAGTGTCATCATCATTATTTGAAAGTATTAGATATAAAGAATTCCCCTCACTTACATTAAGGTTTAAAAATGTTTTAGATAAAATCATGCTATACATCTATAAATAATGTAAAAAGTATTTCCAAATTCAGGTTCTTAGAAAAAAAATTAAGCATAAACTTCTACTTGAAAGTCCTTTTGAGATGGCCACATGAAATATTTACTAGAGATCAGAGAGAGAAACTCCTCCTAAGTCAAAAGATTTTATTTGCAATTTGAACTTTCCAAATATGATAAAACTATACACACATTTATTTTACTGAAATTGAGGCTTCAAATCCAAGCAATGGCCTGCTAACGCCCTGGGTAGCAGGGAGCTGTATCAGTCTGAAATGAAAAGACACTGGAAATGGCCAGACAAAAGGAGACAAGTGACTTAAATATTTTAAGTGAATTATGAAACAAGGTCTTACAGTAATGTGTGTACATTTAAAACAGATTCGGAGAGCATGAGTAAAATAGTTCTTTCTCTGACTGTAAGAAGGGCGGCATGCCAGCTCTCTAACTGGTAGGACGCATCTCTCCAGAGACCTGGGGCTCCAGGGGCTTTCTCTCTGCTTCAGTATGTGCCACAATGCATTGCCCTAATCCACAGGTCTCTAATTTTGTATCTTTTGAGAATGTATATCTTCTTACTTTGTGAAAAATGAAATGATAAAATCAAAGTATACGTTCCTACTGTGTTTGCATCTCAGAATCCTAAGCCGCCATGGAGTGTTTCAGTATAAGCAAATCGCAGGAAGAGACATCTCAACTGACAGACAGCAGGGAATGCTTCCTGTGACATGGGGGATTCCCTACACTTCTGCATTGTGTAAGGATCCCATCCAGCACGTGAGAGTCAGTGCTGCGGCGACAGCCTGAAAGGCAAATAAAATTTTAAGGTCACTTGTATTTGAGTGATGCAACAGTACAGTAAAATTCACTGGAAAAAATAAACAAAAGACAACTGAAAGTCAAAATAAATTAGCAGATATATTGACTGCTCTATGTTGTGTGCAGAATTCTACACAGTATTTATATATGGCACACAGCCTAAAATTAGATCAGAAAACTCAAGTAAAAAATAGATAATTTACCGACGTATTTTCAGGCAGTTTTCATTCTTTATCTAAGCATATATTGTGCTGCATAATTTCTCTAGGCATGAATTCTTTCTTTTCAGGATGTCCGTGAAGAAAAAGAAAGAAAGCAATGGTTTCTTGTACAGTAAACAAGTTTCATGAATGTTTTATATTTGAAATATTATGAGTCAAGCTCTCCTTGAGAGGAAGAAAATGTTGAGATACATCCATGAAAGCAGCTACGGTTTGGATGGAGTCAGAAAAGTTAACAAAGTAAAAATTTCTGCTTTCTCATTCTGCCTATTTACTTCCTTAGTGGCCTCCAAACAAATTTGCTTGGTTTCTTTCTAGCTGCCCCCTTTCCCTAGCCAGACTAAAGTATTGCAACCAACATGGAGAATGGCCGGCCACTCTTCTTGCCCACGCATGCACATCATCACCTGAATCTTCCCGAAAGTGCTAACTGCTAAAACTTGCCTTATGCAGATCTGAGCTCTGTAATAAGAGCCGTTTTTTAAAAAAATCTATTTTCTTTCAGTTTATTAAGTAAACAAAATTGAAAAGATGCCACAGATAGCAAAATAGAAACCTAAAATATTCTCCTTCTGGATGGCTTCATGCCTTTTTTTTATAAAAATTCATTAATTAACTCTTTTTTATCAAAATGTGACCTTTGAACCTGGAGCTCACTTACAGGGCTTCAGCATCACTGACTGGCTGTAAACTGAGAAAGACAAAACATCACCAAATTTTCTAATTGTATCCTTTTAAGTATTTCTTACAAAATACAAAATGCACTGTGAGATGTGCTTTATATATATTCTCTACATTTATGTATTTCTTGTGGGACTCAAAATATTTAAATCACTTTCAAAATATTATTTCAGAAAACAGGTTTGGAAGTAGCACCAGGAATTCCATCTAAAAATACAAAAATGGATGAAAACTGCTAAATGGAAAATGTGTTGGAAGAGGTTGGTGGGTAGCCGGCTGGAAATATTTCAAGGACGAAACGTAGAGAGAGTAGTTAGGAAAATCAGCTCATATAATCCCATGAGATTCCATGGGAGCGACTGCGGGTGCATTAAAACAAATGGAAAGGAAGAGGGAATTAGATCTATGCTACCATCTGTAGGATAAGGAGTAATTATGAAAGAAAGTATAAAGGTCAAGGGGAGAATTAAAGAACAAGAACAGGAACAACAACAAAGTAAAAACAGTTATATCCTTGGGAAACAAAGCACAGTGGTTTGGGAAATATTTCTTATCGTATTGCCGTTCGGAGCTATTGAGCATTCAGTAGCGCTGAAGCCTGGAAAGTGGGTGGTGTGGACTGCAAACCCTGTGAAGTCCGGAGAAGAATCGCCAGGTGGGTTAAAGAAAGTCACATGAGTGAGGCTGGATGTAGGAAGTCACGTGATGTTTGCATAGTCACTCGGGCAGATTTGCACTTTTGAAAGGTCAGTCTTACTGTCGTCTGTAAAACTGCCTGAAGGATAATGAAGTTTGAAAATAAAGTGTCTACTTCAAAATCTTTCCCAGTGGTCTCCATGGCTCCACTTCAGCGTGCAGGTGAGCGGCGAGTGGGAGGAAGGAACAAGCAGATCTGGAAGCCCCTTAAGGAAGTTGATCAGCAGAGTATGTGGTGAACCCCAGGAGCTAAGGGAAAGCAAGATTCAGGGTGGCATTTCCCTGTCTGGCCAGGATACCACCCTCCGGAACTCATCAATGATAGTTTCAGCTGCGTAACTGTCAAGCTAATATTTCCTACGGGATATATGCCTAACCAGTGGCAGTGGAAATACTGGGCTGGACGGAAATAAAGATGACAGTGCTAATAGCTCTGAGAAAAAGGGACGCATCCGTGATTTGGGGAAACGCTGTAAGATACATGTAGGCATGGGAAGTAACTGAGTAACTGTGCAAGGTCTGATTTGGAAGAGACGGTCCTCATAGTGAGAAGTTAAGCTCATGGATTCAGAAGTGTGAATCCTCTTAATGACATGTGCCCAAGTGACCATCGAGTGGTTTGTTGGGGTGGAGAGGAGGCGAAAACCCGAGGGAAAGAAACATTAGCAGTTCAACCCCCAACATGGCTCTCTGGGACTAGCTGCAGTGACTATCTCTGTGTGAGGAGCCAGCCCTCACACAGAAGAAGCTCATTATATTAGCCTGTGAGAGCAAAGTGCTTAAGGTGGCTACAGGTGGCTGCGGGGATACTGGTGCTCTCAAAGCAAAGAGACAGACAAATTGAAAAAGAGAGCCAAGCCCCTAATACTGGACTGTTGATAGCAGAAACATGAACTTGATTTATAACAAATTCAATTAGCATATTTATTCACTACTTTTGTGTTAAGCTGAAGTACAAAATGCTAACACTTGTTAAACTAAAATATTTCTATAGACAAGGACTAATAAAACTGGACCAAAGGCTTGGGGGACCTGGGAGAAGATGTAAAACCTGATCTAACTGTAGAAGATGGAGTAAAATATAAACTAGAGGAGCTATATTATCTATTAATAAAATATTTAATAGGCTTGGATTCGAAACCTGACTAACTCTGGCTGTGAGCCCTTGTTCAACTCCATTAGGCTTTCTAGCCATGAAAGTTCTCATTTGTGTTGTAAGAATATTAATAGTCTTTCTTACAAAATGTAAGCAATTTAAAAGCTTTTGTCTTACAGTAATTGGTTGAAGTTAAAGCACTAAAAATATTAATCATCAAGATGACAAAGATTATAGAATGTAGAAATCATAAGCAGAGAATGGATTTCAATCTTAAAAAAGAAATTAAACATAATAGGAAAGGTAATTATGACATGTCAAATCTTAGCAAATGTTGTCACCAGAACAGATTAAATGGTGGAAGCCATTAGTTGAAGCAGCACTTGGGCCGTTGTCTGCTTTTGTTTATCTTTTCCCATTTATTAGAACAGAGAAGTTTTCTCTCCTGCCCGATTGAATTTGGATGTGGTCAGTGATAAGTTCTGGCCAATAAAACGGGAGTGGAAGGAGCTATTGAGAAAAGCATTTAATTTCATGGGCTCAAGTATCCAGTTCCCTGATCTTCCTGTCCTGGGAAACCTCTAAAACTGTGGTTGACTTGGAACCAAACGCTGTTAAAACATTCAATTAACCTGGCTGTTTCAGCTAAAGATCCCTAATGCAGCTTCACTGAACACAAACAGTAACCATAATGGGTGCCATTTGTTGCTTTAACATACTTTAAACTGTATTACCTGGTAGAGTTTTCTCTTACAAACGAGACAATAACAAGAGGAGGGGAATTCATCTTTTCTCTAAGCCTGGATTACCCATGTTGGACATATATTGATATATCAAAAAGAAAACAGTAACATTAAGATTGTATATAATAAATCATTATCTAATTTTGTCCTAATGAATATTGATGAAATGGTACACTTAATTATTCATGAGTTTTTAAATATGTGTGTATATATAAGGGTTTTTAAATGCATGTATGTGGTTACAAGATTATGTACATATAAACATATAGACACACACTGGCACATGCAAGGCATGGTGGCACGTGTAAATCGAAGAACACTCTCAGGTGTCTATCCTTGCATCCCACCTTGTTTGAGCAAAGCTCTGTGGTTTACTACTGTGTACTCCAGGCTATCTGGGTGATCCACCTTTCTACAGGGACACTGGGATTACAGATGCCACTGTCGTGGTCAGCCCATGTTCTGGGGATTTGAACTCAGGTCCTCATGTTTTCCCAGCAAGTGTCTTAATCACTGAGTTATCTCTTCAGCCCTTAAAATAATTTTCTAAACTTTCAGTGTTATGCCCTTTTCCCTTGTCTCTCCTCAATCAGCACTCACGGACTCCAGGAAACCATGAAGTGTGTTTACCTAAGCTTAAAACAAAGGATCTACTGAAAATGAGGATGGCGAGAGGCACAATTGGGGGTGGAAATAAAATGATCTTAACAGAATTCAGTGTTCTTAGTACGTGGCTTGATGGAGAGTTCTTCTCTGATAGACAAGAATTTCTTGAGGAAGTCTGAAGTTATGATGGACTAAATCAGAGTAGAGGTTCAGAATAGAGTACGTTCCAAGAAACAAATTGAGACCGGAAACTAGTATGTCACAAGCGTAATGAAGATGCCAGAAGTGGAGCCTCCACTCTGAGACCTAGGCTTCTAGGGTATGCACTTCAGGAAATAAAGAGTGTCACTTTGAGACTGTGTAGCAGACAGCACCAAAGCCTCTGTAGCAGAGTGAGCCTTCCTGCAGGAATGCTGGGGTGGTTTTCTGATTCTACACTAAAGATCTAGCCAGAGAGCTGACTTTTCAATCTGTAGCAGCATTTGAGTCTCGGGTCAGCCCCTGGCACAGAGAGGCTCTGTACTGAAAATGAGCAAGCAAAGAAATACCACTGAAATTCTCTGTGCTTCCCTGAGATGAGAGGCTCCCAGAGAAGTGAGAGTTTAGGAAGGCTGATCTGAAACCTTACCGGGGCATCTCTGCGATCACCACCTATGGCAAGAGGGAAACCCTTGAACTGTTAATTGGCTCAGTTAATCTTCACTGCTTGAAACACTCCCACTCCTTCCCTTCTCTTTTGACTAGAAAAATCTTAAAGCACCTCAGGCTATGAGATAAAATGACCTATGAGACTCTAAGTAGTGTGAAGCCTGATCATCTTCTCTCCTGCTAACCTCTTACTCCTCCCATCTCACTACAGCCAACTGAGGCATCACTAGATCTCCCTCGCTTCCTCCTAGGAGTAGGCAGCTTCATACATCCAAGTGCCTCCACCAAGAATGCTCTCTCCTCTTTTTTTTTATTTTAGTTTAATTCACTTCTCATCTCTCAACCACATCTTACAATCCACTTTTTATGGAGTCTTATAGAATCAAATTCTCTTGCAGAGGGATAGGTAGTACTTACTGATTTTTCTTGTAGCCATTGTCAAGAGTAATTGTTTATTCATGAGTTATTAAGAGGTCTCTCTTGTCCTTGATAGGTACTAAACTCCATGAAGGCAAGAGACCACATATTAAAATTAAGCTAGCTTCACCAGTGCTCAGTCACGTGTTAATCAGACCAAACAAAGACTTCTCATGCATTTGGTTGGTTGATGAATGAAACTGGTAGAATGGGACCATGGTGTGCAAATGGACCAGTGTGCTTGCTGAGTATCCATCAAAGCTTTGAATAAAGGTAAAGGTATCGGGTTGAGGGTTCATGGTAGAAGTTGTCTTTAAAATCTTACACAGTGTTTACAGTATGATGCTGGCATCTGCAGGAGCTAAAACTACTGTAACGGCAACTCTCATGGGAATTTCATCGCCCTGATGGCACAGATATGACAATGTGCTGTTTGGTTGGTAGACTTGAACTTTCAGGAACTGCGAAGGGCTTGGTAACTTCAGGCTTAATTAAGATCTTAGATGATATACCATTTTGAGTATGTGCACTGTTTCTCACTGAGCCCTCAGTACATATGGATTATTTTTGCTGTCTATACTTTGGATAGTTCTAGAATTCTTTCCTTCCCTATAGATATGGATAATAAGTAAACTTTCTAATGATTTAGAATACTGTGATGCCTCGTGTTCTTCTGTTAATCAATTATTGTTGGAAATGAGAGTATAAATTGGAAAGATAGGGCAAGAGGCATCAAATGACCCATTATACAAGAGAAACAGTTTGATATTAAAGAATCAAATATCTTTCTAAGGTTGTTTTGTGGGTGACAGTTGGCATCCACCATAAAGAGAGAGAACAATAAGGGAAAATGCAGTGCTGCTTTTACTATAATTAGAATTAGCTTTCTGTGAATCACGTAAAGCTATTTATAAATCTAATTACATCAATATCTAAATCATTTCATCCAGGCTTCATAATGGGAGTTGGTTCTCAGAACTTAAGTATGAGTGACTTATGTTCTGTTCAAGATTAATTTCTATAAATATGGGCTCTTATCAACAAGAAGGTGCATATTTTAAGACAAAACATTAAAAGTTATTTTTTAAAAATTGCTTACAAAAATCAAGCACTTTTAGCTTTTCAAGAGATTATTTCTAATACGATTTTTAAAAAACAAAAACAGAGAGTGACTGTCCTAATGAAGCATTCAAATAGAGATGGCAATATATGTTCAGTGAAAGTGATGGTTTTCTTATTAGGGAAACATTTAATACAATATATATATATATTACTGAGTGTGTCAAGTTTTGCAATATAGGAACCCTTGAGGACTCAAACCTGAATAATAATCAGAATAGGGCCTCAAGCTGTGAAATATTTTAAACATATTCAGTACCTTTCTCACACTTAAAAATATTTCTGGATTTTGCATCCGGTGTAAGTGAATGGTAGGAAATTTATTTACATCAAGGTTGTGTGGCACACATGTCATTATCATTCATTTTGCCTACACTGAAAACCACTTGTTTTCTTCTAAAACCAACCTAAAATCTTAGAAAAACACAGACTTAAAAACATTGATGTACGAGGCACAGCAAGCCATCTTAGCAGTAACTGTTCTTTTGTGTTATAACTAACCGCTTACCAAAGATCATATTCCTGATTATGTACTTCCAAAAATCTAACTTCTGCAATAAAAGTTTCAGGGTAAGTTGTTTGGGCGGGTGACTTATTTAAGCAAATATTCTCCAAGGTATCCAAGAAAGGAACAAATGGTAAACTATCTTATTCTCGGGTCTTACAAGTGATGAACCTCTCTCAGGAGACCCTGAATTTCCAAGGCAGCCCAAGTTCACAACTGTGAGACATAGAACAAAGCAAAATGCTGTGAGTCTGAGAAGAGATTTGTGGGGAAGAAGTAGACCATCAAAGGTTAGAGGGAAATAAGGTGATTTCCTTATATTTATCCCATAAATAAATGTATGCAATGGTCAAGGGGAAACACTTGTCATTTGAAAGGGTTTGTGAGTTTCGGAGGCCAGTTTAGACACAATGTACCACAACAAAATAGTCTGCTTCCATCGTCACATGTTAGAAATAACTGAATCTGAGGAGCATCTGTAAGATAAAGGACACAGTCAATAAGACAGAATGGCAACCTATGTAGTGGAAAAAGATCTCACCTACCCCACATCTGACAGAGGACTGATCTTCAAAACATACAAAGAACTGAAGAAGCTAAAATCAAAATATTAAATAATCCAGTTAAAATGGGGTACAGATCTAAACAGAGATTCTCAACTGAATACTCTCATATGTCTGAAAGACACTTAAAGAATTGTTCAACATCCTTAGTCATCAGGGAATTGCAAATCAAAATGACTCTGAGATTCCATCTCACACCTGTCAAAATGGCTAAGTTCAAAAACACTGATGACGTCCTATGCTGGAGAGTATGTGCAGTAAGGGGGACATTCCGCCACTGCTTGTGGGAGTACAAGTTTATATAGCCACTTTGAAACTTGGTAAGGCAGTTTCTTAGAAAAGTGGGAATGAGTGTACCTCAAGACCCAGCTATACCAATCGTAGGCATGTACCCAAAGGATGCACCGTCATACTGCAAGGGCACTTGCTCAGCTAATGTTCATAACAGCATTATTCATAATAGCCAGAACCTGGAAACAACGTAGATGCCCCTCATCCAAGGAATAGATATGGAAAATGTGGTACACTTACACAATGAACTATTACTTAGACTTAAAAAGATGACCTGATGAAATTTGCAAGCGAATGGATGGAACTAGAAAAAAAATCATTCTAAGTGAGGTAACCTAGAGGCAGAAAGACAAACATGGTGTGTACTCACCCATAGGTTGTTATTAGAAGTAAAGGGTAGGCCGGGCGGTGGTGGCGCACGCCTTTAATCCCAGCACTCGGGAGGCAGAGGCAGGCTGATCTCTGTGAGTTCGAGACCAGCCTGGTCTACAAGAGCTAGTTCCAGGACAGGCTCCAAAACCACAGAGAAACCCTGTCTCGAAAAACCAAAAAAAAAAAAAAAAAAAAAAAAAAAAAAAAAAAAAAAAAAAAAAAAAGAAGTAAAGGGTAGGATAACTATCATATAATCCATAACTTCAGAGATGGTAGATAACAAGAAAAGTCCAAAGAGGGATACATAATTTTCCTTGGAATGAGGAAATAGAAAAGATCTCTTGGGTAAACTGGGGGTTGGGGGATGGAGGGAGGGGATCTAGAAGAAGCAGGTTGGGCAGTCTGGGTGTGGGAAGTAGGTTGGAGACATGATGGAAGGGACAGTAACAAGAGACATGTTGATGTGGGGGCATTTTGAGGTTAGCACCGGGCCGAGCTCCAGGAGTCCAGTTGAAGAGAGAGAGAAGGGTGGTCAAGGTCATGATGGGGAAACCCGCAGAGACAGCTGGCCTGAGCTCCTGGAGCTCACGCACTCTGGACTGACAGCTGGGGAGCCTACTTGGGACCAAACTAGGCCCTCTGCATGTGGACGATAGTTGCGTGGCTTGGTCTATTTGTGAGGTCCCTAGCAGTGGGACCAGGATCTGTCCCTGGCTCATAAGCTGGCATTTTGGAACCTACTCCCTATGGCAGGATGACTTGCTTGGCCTTGATGCAACTGGGAGGGTCTTTGTCCTGCCTCAACTTGATGTGCCAGGCTTTTTTCACTCCCCATTGAGGTTTAACCCTTTCTGAGGAGTGGACTGGAGGGGGGGGCAGAAGTGGAAGAAGTGGGAGGAGTGAGAGGTTGTATATAAAATGAATTTAAAAATGTAAAATAGAAAAATGTGCTCCTATTATTACCACTAAACTGGGAGCTCTGATGGGAAGAAGTACACCAAAGATCAGCACAGCACAGGTAAAAAAATTTTTTTAACTTATTTATTTATCAAAGATTTCCGTCTTTTCCCCGCCACTGCCTCCCATTTCCCTCCCCCTCCCCCAATCAAGTCCCCCTCCCTCCTCAGCCTGAAGAGCACTTAGGGTTCCCTGACCTGTGGGAAGTCCAAGTTTTATAAAAAGAGATGAAATGAAGCATTATCTATGTTTTTGCCACAACCGACGAGCTTGTACAATCTAAGTAAAATAGATGCATGTCATCACGGTCAGACTCTCTGATAGAAATACATGAAATCAGTGAATAACTCTCCAGGTACCCCGCATAGTGCACAAGTTTTATTCTCCTGGAGACCTTCAGAACACATATGAAACATGGGGCTCTGAAAACATTTGCAAACAACCCAGCAGGTAGGAGAGTTCCAAGAAGACGCTTTTTAAAATTTCAATAGAAAGCATTTGAGAAGCTAAATTCAGACATTCTTAATTCTCTATTGTGTGTGTGTGAGCCTGCATGTGTGTGTGTGTGATTCACAGTGATATAAATGACAACTTGATTTTATTAAGGAACTCTAGACCTGTGATATCAATTCCCTTTCAACACTTGGGCCTTCTGACCCTGATGTGTCAACATCATGCAGTGGAGACAAAGGCACCAGAGACTTCATCTGGATTCATGAATATGTGAACATGCAAAACTGTGCCCTATTCCTCTTAAGAACTGAGAGGAAAACGTGTCCACTGTTTCCAGAGACTTCATAATTATCTGAGGTGTTTTTTGCATTAGTTAGAACTAAAAGAGAATTATTGTCTTAAATGAGTCTGCTGAGGGAAGCCAAGGTGAGTTCAGCACCATTCTCTAGCTGGAGGCACAGAAAGCAGACATCAACAATTTTACATACAATATGCTTTGTTATAACTCGCTGATGTCAGACAACAGAGGAAATACTGTCAAACCTTTAGAAAGTTAAATTAAAAATATCATGTTTTAAAAATAATACTAATTCTTTCCATGGTTCAAGGTAGATTTTTTTAAAGATCTAGTAAATAAGCAGGTTGCATCTAAAAAATACATATGTACATAAATACACATATCCATCTGTACATGTGACAGCAGCTTTTTTATAATCAGGCCATAAAATAAAAGAAAGTAGGGAGTGTTATTTGATAGGGTTTTAAGGAACAAAAAGAAAGGAGAAAATGATGCAATTATATTATAATACCAAAAATAAAAGAAGTTAAAAATAGTTTAAGTTTCTGAAAGAATTTCAGAAAATGATTAAATGATGCTATGCCAATACCACAATTGGTAAAGAAGGTGCTAGATAGAGTTCTCTGTACACCTTAATTTTAATAGGGAAATATAAATAGATTACCCAAATAAAAATAAAGACAAACAGTATGTTTTCTAACCACCAAATAAAATATAGATATATGCATAATGCATACTTAATTTGTTTACTTTTAGTTAAAGTATGACTAGAAAAATTATTACGCTAAAAAAGACAATGATAGAACTGTAATCTATTCAGTTATAGACTATATGTTGTTGAATAACCAGTGTTATAACTTATTTTTTGTTTTGCCTCCATTAAATAGAAGCAGAATCTTTTATGTAAGAGAAATTCCATTTTGAGTAGTTTTGCTCTCTTTGAACAAGCACTATGTATTTTATTGTATTATATTTATTGAGTTTATTGAGCTATACATTTTTCTCCGCTCCCCTCCCTTCGTTGTAATAAAGGTCTTATCATGCCAAATAAACCTCTTCAGGGTTAATCCCATTTTACATTTTGATCTTCACTTATTTAGTTATTTCATCACAGATGTCAACAAACAGTTGAGTCATAGCAGACAACTAGTCTCTCTCTCCAGAAATTATTGCTGCCACATCCTTCTTATCTCTCTGTACCTTCAACTCAGCATGATGTGGTGGCATTCATCCAATGACACTCACTAAAGCTGCTTCCAGGAGATTTCTTCCTTGTCATACTGTGTTATCTGTTTCTGCTTGTATGAATCACATGCAAGAACTACTGTCTAGTGTTTGAACCCGTGTGTTTCATATATTCGTTCAATTTCCCAGAGGTTGAAGAAGGAAAAATAGATTGCAACCCGACTAGTTGAGAACTTGAGATCCCCCTGCCTATTGAATTCCTAGAGGCCACATTTTGACTTTGACTTACTGCCATGTTTTATTTTGTCTCAATCCATTAGAGGAAACTATTGGTAGGTTGTTGAAATGCTTTTGTTCTATTTACGTAATGTTTGTGTTTTGTTGTTTGTAATAACACATAGTTTTAATGAGATGAACTGTGAAGTTTCTCATTTATCTGTGTTTAATGAGACTGAGAAGCAAATAGAACATGCCCACTTAGAAGTTTGCACAACTCACTGAAGAACCACCAAGGTGAATAATCTGTAGAACTTCTTTAGTCAGTATATGAAACTAGTTTTTTTAAAAAATAAACTTTAATATTTCAACAGTACTTAAATTTTACAACCATGATTTCCTGTATATAATTAATCTAAAAAGGATTTCTTTGTATCTAAAATAGTCTTTTACATATATCTAATGAATGAAATTATTCTTTATACATGAGTTCCCATGAGTATCTTCAGGAAGTAAATCTATTTCATTATAATTTCAAAATAACTAGCTACAGATATATTTTCATTTCTCAATTTCTTTATTTTTAAAATAATTTTTTGGGTTCTGATTTCAATTACTTTTACTATTTCTGGTTTAGTATTATAAAAGATTTAGGGGGAGTGGAAGGAGAGGAGGGAAGTGGAAGGCGGGGAGGAGGTGGAAATTTTCAATAATAAATAAATAAATAAATAATTAATTAATTAATTAATTAATTAAAAAAACAAAACAACAAAAACAGAGTTTTCAGTTTACAATGCCCATGTTAGCCAAACTTCCTTTGGATTATCAATATGCTAAACTCAAAATGTTGAAGGGGTGGGGAGATGGCTAAGTTAGTAAGCAACCTGCTACAAAAAACGTGATGGCCTGAGTTTGGATCCAGGCACCTATGTAAAAGTCAGGCATGTCTGTGCATGTCTGTAACTCCAGTTCTGGGAGAAAGAGACAGATGGATCCCCAGAGCTCTCTGGTTAGGTGGCTCTATGTTCAGAGACAAAGCCTTTCTCACAAGATGTAGTGGAGAATAATAGAGAAGATTTGTGATGTCATTTTCTGGCCCTTATATGTAGTGGCACATGTAGGTATATGCACACACATGAACCTGTGTGCATATACTCAAGGTATTTCTCAAACTGTCCTCTAGAAATACTGAGGGAAATTGTACTTCCTTGTAAAACATCCTTTTGGAAAAAAAATTAGTTATTTTTTTATACATTTTATATTCCAACTACAGTTTTCTACCATAGAGCTTCACTAATAAAAGCAGCTTGGTATTGGTATAAAAACAAACAGAACCAATGGAGTTGAACTGAAGAATAAGACATTAATCCACACACCTATGAACACTTGATTTTTGACAAAGAGGCCAATATTGTACAATGGAAAAAAAGGAAGCATCTTCAATAAATGGTGCTGGTATAACTGGATGTCTGCATGTAGAAGATTGCAAATAGATCCAAATCTATCACCATGCACAAAACTCAAGTCCAAGTGAATGAGAGACCTCAACATAGATCCAGTTACACTGAACCTTACAGAAAGAAAGTTGGAAGTGGCCTTGAACACACTGGCACAGGAAACCACTTCCTAAATATAACACCAGTAGCACAGACACTGAACAAAGCAACCACCAGTAAATAGGCTTTCTTGCTATAGCAGGACTGAGGTCCAGTCCTACGGAACTGTCAGTTGGCAGCTTCTCTCAACTTTTATGTATATACACACCCCTTTCCACGCTACCTTTCTACCTAGGTGCCTGCCGCAATGTTTTCAACCTTCCCGATACTTTCTATTTGTGACGTCTAGATGCAGCATTAAAGAGACCAATGAGGCCAGGCGCATCATCTTGGTCAGCTTGCTTAAGGCAAATGAGATTTGGACCTTAATTACACATACATCCTTCTCAGCAGCATCTAAACTGATTTCAGTGAAAGTCAAGAAACTGTATAATTCTTGAGACTGAAATCTCTAGTATTGTACAGAGTTTTGCCTATCACATCTCCTAAGGTGGGCTACTTACTTCAGTTGTCTTCATTTTCCTTATTTTGCAGATGTGAACTTTCTGATATTTTTGTGTATTCTCCACATTCTGATGTATTATGATTTGAGATTTTGTATCCTTGTATCTTCTTTGGCTTAATATTTCTGTAGTTGTTATTTTTGGTTCTTCTGAGACTTCATTTATTCTCTAAGTAATGCTTTTGTTATTAAAGTTAATTTTTATTTTATAGAAACTGAGAGGATTAGCATGGTTTACTCTTTCTCTTTGGAGATTTTTTTGAGACCCAGGATATAATCAATATTTATTAATGTCTTATGAATATTTGAATAGTTTAAAAATGTATATATTTTCTGCCTAGGAGCTATGGTACTAATTATATTATTCCTTTTCTCAATTTCTTCATTTGAGTTCTGACTGTTTTGATCATGATGTGAAAGTTTAAAGAAATAATGATTTTTTTCCCATTTGTCCTTACTTTGAAAGGTTTAGTTGAATATAGTTTAAGATTTTTTCCTTATCTTATAAATATTTTTGATGATTCTTCTATAATGTCTGATAAAACAGTAAAGGAATTTCTGTAGTAAAAATGATAGTCATGCCAGTGATCACTGAAATAACACTAATATTTCTAGATGTTTGAAGTTTATAGAGGGCCAGAATCAACGGGGTATGCAAAAAGACAGAAAGTGATTTACTAGGGGCTAAGTGAGAATAAGTAGCCAAAACCACTTGAAAGGCATCTTCATAGTTCAGCCTTGTTTGAAGATCTCAGATCCAGATAGAGCCAGCACCTAGCTCTCAGTGCCATGTGAAAAACAGTCAGAATCAGTATGTTAATCCTTGAGTCCTTAGGCTGACATCCTACAGATGCCTAAAACAAAGATGGGAAATCTGTCTTCTAGCTTTTTCTAGTTTTGTTCTCTGGGCCTGAGCTAACTGGACAGTGATCATGCATACCAAATGAAGACTTTCCCTACCAGGCTGCTCCAAATCAGGAGAAAGCCTCCACTGTTAAACCGTACAGATTCACACAGATAGAAAACTTGTCAGATCTTGGAATAGCCCTTAATCCAAGCAAGCTGGCATCTAAATTCAATCATTGTGCCTGAAAGCTCATTTTTCATTTTCTTTCTGAATATGCATAATTTTATAAATTTTGTTTGTAGTGCTTAGCTTCAGAACATTGAATATTTATATCTCTTGTTTTGCAATTTAAATACATGTCTTTTAGTACTAATTTTCACCCTTTGACTTTGACTGGACCAAGTTCCATTCTCCACTTTGTGGCTTAACTAATTATATCATATTATTGTATGCTAGTCATTTAACACCTGACTATTTGGAGTAATGTTGCCCAAAATTTCTCAGAACTTCAGAAATTTCATTTGACCCTTATAAAATAAATAAATGAACTTCACACTTTATAATGAAATATCCCAGAACAAAGCTGTGTGAATTTAGACAATCAACAAACAATATTCTATTGATTTATTAGTATTATATGTTTCATTTATCCTGTCAGTGTTGTATTATCAGGGTGCTAGAGATGACCAGAACTGATGAAATGAATGTTGTGTAAAGGATATTTATTAGTTTCTCTTACATATTGGTGTAGTCTAATAATGCTATCTAAACCCGGGAGAGACTGAGGACCCATGGCCCACAAAACTGGGGGCCTCAGCAGTCTGAATCCGGTCCTGAAAACATGAAAGACTCCTGGAGATATGCTAGTCTTTGATCCTTGTTGCATGGCTGAGGATACTGTGGTCTGTCAGAGAATGGTGGTTGTGGCAGCAGCTGTTGCCTGAGTTCTAACTGGTCTTAATAATAGAAACCCTGAGCCAGATATTGAAGTCAATGCTAAAAGATCAGAATGACAAAGAAGTGAGTCACAGTCAACTCTTACCTTCCAACTGCTTGGCTGAGAAGGGGGTGAGTTTCTGCCTCCTCCCACCTTATATTCCTCTCTACCCAGCCATATCACTTCTTGTCTGTCTGTACAGACAACTCCAGAACTCTATGGTTAAACTCGTGGCTAGCTCTGCCCTCTGATCTTCAGACAAGCTTTATTTGTTAGAGCACAAACAAAATATTTACCACATTTCTCTTATATGTTAAAGTAGTCTAAAATAAAATTAAAAAGTTACAACTAATATAAGAAAAATTATACAATAAGTGCAATAACTATATATAATACATAGGCAATAATACATCAGCAATGTCTATTCCATTTGCAAATGATGAAAACAAATACTCCGTACCATCCTATTTTGATGTGTCCAACGATTTGTACCTAATCCACTTACTACTCTAACTTGTATTACCAAAGCTATCTTTTAATATCTATCAACCTTATATACTCTACATCTCTCTAGTGAATTTCTTTTCTATAACTATAAAGTATTCAACTACATCAGAGGCCCAAGAAGGAAATAATAGTACCGGAGTAAATAGAAAGTACAAGCAAGTGACTTCCAAAAACAAAATGTGAGATACGACAGAAACAGCTGGTTCCCTGAACAATTACCAAAGGTTCCTCTGGGATGTTGGAGTGTCCGTCTTCGGCCTACAGAAGTAGCATAAATGACAGACTTTTCTGTGAAGCAGGATATTCTGAAGGACTGTCCTATCTTGTCTTGACAGTGTTTACCAGTCTTTTCCTTTGTGTCCTGCTTGTCTAATTTGAATGACGTACTGTCAGTAGTTGAGGCAAAGCCACTCTCTTGACCAGTGGCTAACTTTTGTCACAAAGAAATGTATATACAGTATGTTCTAACAAATATAACCTTAAATTTGTATCAATATACAAAAATCCATATCAACATAAAATATTTAAAACAAGCAGTTGCTTTTTTGGCTTAAAAGTAGACTCAATAATCTGCCTTTTTATCTTATTTCTATATCCCCCCTTTTCTTTTCAGAGTAGACTCAATAATCTAACCTATGCCCTATCATACCTATATCTCCCTATTTCAATTTAAAACAAGATCCCTGAATCTAAATTGCTTTGTTCTAAATTGTTTTTCCTGTTCATTGCCAATAACAATTTGTAACCAACTCCAACAAACCATGCCAAATATCCATAACCCAATGAGAGACCAAAAATGACTTACCCCACTTCTTGAGAATATGGATGCCATGTTCTTAAAGCTACTTCCTGTTCTCTGGGAGTGGTGACATCTTTAAGGGATCCTGAAAAGAAAAAGTTGGGTTAATTGTCAAGTCCTGGAAGATGTAGCTGTATTATTTGTTGTCTAGTCTCTGTGTAATGAGAAAGTGCTGGGCTTGTCTCAAGTCATGGCAAGAGTAATCTGTGAGGCTGGATCATCTCACCTGGAGACCATGTCTCTGCCATTGAAATGCTTGACATTTTGGTTTTTCTTCAAACCTCTGCAAATCACCTCTTCTAACCAAGCATCATCAAGGCCATGAGATCCAATACTGATTACATCTCAGATCCATTGCTCCAAGGGTGCTGATCTTGCCTTTAATAACCTAATTGCCCTTTTGCATTGTGTATTAACATTTTTGAAAGCAAGAGTTTTAAGCTTCTGAATCTGGTATCATTCTATTTACTGCTGAAGTCAACCTTTGTAAGAAATACGTGAAGGTTTTCTTTAGTCCCTGTATAACTTTATTAAATAACTCAATTTTTGTTTCTACTTCTTCAATTCTGTCCCAAGCATTCGAAGTTGCTGTACAGCAAAAATCCAGAATGTGGTCACCATACAGAGAATGCTTTTGTGCCTGGGCATAATCTCCCCCTCAGAGAAGTTAGTCTTGGGTGATTTCCATACCTCTAACCCCACTTCACTGTTCAATGGTCTTAGACTCAGCCTCCCACCAGGTCTTCCATTGTAACTGAGGACCAGGATCCAAAACTACTGTAACCAAGTCTCTCTCCAGTCTTGAGGAATAATTCTATTATTAGTTGACCATGAGTTTAACATCTCCTTCACAAAAGGTAAATGTTTGCCCTATAAGACTATTACTTTCTTGAATCTCCTGAGATCTTACATTTCTACAAGAGTCCCTTCAGCTCTTGCCCAGTCATAGGAATATCTATCATTTGGCAGATGTTACTGTAAGGTGTCTGGATAAATTAAAGTTGGTTGTTTAAAAACCTTTGACTATTTCTCTGTAACCTTAAAGTGAGACTGTTTCTCCTTTAAATTCCTGTCTGGATCTCAATATCTCTATGATCTGTTTTAGTAAGTTTTTCTAAGGTCTGGATCTTGGCATTCATATCAACCAACACTTCAAAGATTAAACCAAGAATTATCAAATCAACAATAAAGATTATCAAAATAATAATCAATATTATTTCGATCCTAGTTAATAGATTACCCCTTCATTTAATTGCTTCAATACTTGACCTTCTATTGTGTAATCATGCAGAGACTTAACTCCCTTCATCATAATACTGATTTCCACTTTTTAATGTGGAAAAAAAAATCTCACTTTTTAAGAAAAACTAATTCCCCCCTTTAAGAATTTCCAATTGTCTCACCAGATCTGCTGAGGCTGTTGGTGAAATGTGAGGTGTAGCACATCTGAGCAGGGAATACCTGTAGTGAGCAGCCTGGCTGAGGACAGCTGCAGCTCCCAGTGTGTAGCCGTGAGCTGAGAGTGTGCTGCAGTTACAACAACAGGAGAAGCCTGAGTGGGTGTCAAGGCAGCTACCTAGTGTGACATCAATCCAAGGAGAGGTTTCAGACTTTAGTCCCCAACCCATGGGGGAGAAGGAGCCAGCTGTCTGAAAACTGCACACACGGACTGTGCGGTAGAAGCATGTGCCAGAGCCGGGCGGTGGTGGAGCATGCCTTTAATCCCAGCACTCGGGAGGCAGAGGCAGGCGGATCTCTGTGAGTTCGAGACCAGCCTGGTCTACA
>NC_022022.1:40839339-40938613 GCF_000317375.1 Microtus ochrogaster | reverse complement strand
AAAAAAAAAAAAAAGAAAAAAAAAAAGAAAAAAAAAAAGAGCATGTGCCAGGAGCATGTGGTGGGAATGACCTGAAAGCAGAGCCAGCCAACCTAAAATGAATAAGTTCAGCTGAGGTATTTGGAGCCCAGGTGCCTCTGGAGTTGGGGTTGCAGCTGGAGACTGTTGTAAAGAGGCTACAACAGGAAAATCCCCAAATCACTAAAAGGCTTGGGGGAAAAAAAAGAAAAGAAAACCTAGTTGGTTGGGCAGTGAATCTGGTGGGAGCCCTCATGTGCCATGAAATTTTGCTGTAAAGTTGGGTACCAATTTTTGCCCAACAATTGTTCTAATTGGTAGTAATAATAAAAACCCATAGCCAGATATTGGAGTAAATCATGTAAGATCAGACAAAGGAACAAGCCACAGCCAACTCTCACCTTGCCAACTGCTTAGAAGAAAAGGAGGTGAGATTCTGTTTCTTCCCACCTTATAGTCCCCTCTCTGCCCAGCCATATCACTTCCTGTTTGTCTGTAAAGACTTCGAGATCTCTATGGTGAAGTATGGGCCTCTGATTTTCAGGCAAGCTTTATTTGTTAGAGCACAAACAAAACATCACCACAAGTAGCAGCAACAATGCCAGAGATGTGCTCATAGGCATAAAGTGAATTAGGACAGGCAAGAGCAAGACCTCATTATATCCAGGCTGTTACCAGAAGGTGGAGACAAATCTTGAGGAAGGTCTTTCCAACTCTCTTAGCCAATCCAGGAAATATCATAGACCCTCCTGGAGGCAGGTCTTTTAACTGACTCTACAGCAAATCAAGACTAAACATCCCAAGTGTTTAAAACATTGGGGCCATTTAGATTAACTCATGCTTTTGACTTATTTTACTGTGGCAACAGTGTTCATTTTTCTTTTTGAAAAAATGAAACTGATCATCTCTTTTTCCCACTTAATAGTCTGATCTAACTATGAGTCCATTTTAACTTTGAAACAGAAGCCTTTTATTACTGAGTGTGATTTGCTTTCATTTTGTAACTGATTCTTCTGTTCTAGAATCACCAATAAGAACTCTAGTTCTTACTTGATGAATTCATATATGATACTCATTTTTTAAATTGATTTTTATTGAGCTCTACATTTTTCCATGCTCCCCTCCCCTTCAACCCTCTCCCAAGGTTCCCATGCTCCAAATTTACACAGGATATCTTGTCTTTTTCTACTTCCCATGTAGATTAGATCATGTATGTCTCTCTTAGGTTCCTCATTGTTGTCTAGATTCTCTGGGATTGTGATTTTTGGGATGGTTTTCTTTGCTTTGCGCTTAAAAACCAATTTTGAGTGAGTACATGTGATAATTGTCTTTCTGTATCTGGGTTACCTCACTCAAAATGATGTTTTCGGGCTCCATCCATTTGACTGCAAAATTCAAGATGTTATTTTTTCTGCTGTGTAGTACTCCATTGTTTAAATATACCACATTTTCCTTATCCATTCTTTGTTGAGAGGCATTTAGGTTGTTTCCACATTCTGGCTTTGACAAACAATGCTGCTATAGACATAGTTAAGCACATGTTCTTGTGGCACTATTGAGCATCCTTTGGATATAAACCCAAAAGTGGTATTACTGGGTCTTGAGGAAGGTTGTTTCTAATTTTCTGAGAAATCACCACACTGGCATCCAAAGGGGCTGTACCAGCTTGCATTCCCACCAGCATTGCAGTAGTGTTCCCTTTACCCAACAACTTCTCCAGCATAAGTTTTCGTCAGTGTTTTGATCTTGGCCATTCTTACAGGTATAAGATGGAATCTCAAAAATGGAAATGAAAAAAAGAAAGAATATTTAACAAATGTCGCCAGCATAACTTGATATCAACCTGTAGAAGAATGAAAACAGATCCCTATCTATCACCATGTGAAAAACTCAAGTCCAAATGGATCAAATACCTCAACATAATGCCAGCCACACTGAACCTCACAGAAGAAAAAGTGGGAGGTACACTTGAACACATTGGCACAGGAGACCACTCCCTAAATATAACCCCAGTAGGATAGACACTGAGAGAAAAAATTAATAAATGGGACCTCCTGAAACTAAAAAACTTCTATAAAGCAAAGGACATGGTCAATAAGACAAAATGACAGCCTACAGAATGGGAAAAGATCTTCAATAACCCCATATCAGACAGAGGTTTGATCTCCAAAATATACAAAGGTCTCAAGAAATTGGTCATCAAAGGAACAAATAATCTAATGAATAAATGAAGTACAGACCTAAACAGAGAACTCTCAACAAAGGAATTTAAAAATGGCTGAAAGGCACTTAAGGAAATGCTCAATATCCTTAGTCATCATAGAAAAACATATCTTATTGTAATAGTTCTTCGTCTCTTAATAATACATTAAGTTCTACTTAAACTGCAGTATTAGGCTTAAACTATTGCATATTTTGGACATACTTTTGTATTATTCCCTTTCTGCATCAAATACCAGGTTCATTGCCTCTCCCTACATTTATAGATATCTTCCACAGCATGAATCTTCCTAGTACCAAATGACCAGGATGTTCATTGATCACAAAGTTCAAGAAGAGCAAGCACCTGTTCCTTCTTCTTTGAGCACCACTCCTATAATTGATGTATGTGTTTTATTAAACAAGTATGTGCCATTTATTAAGCATATTAGGCCAGTCTTCTAGACAAATGTTTCTGTCCCACCCAGTCCCACAGCTGTTCAGTCCCAGAGAAACACACATAGGCTTATATTAATTAGAAACTGTTAGACCTATTAGCTCAGGATTATTATTATTAACTAGCTGTTACAACTTAAATTAACCCATAATTCTTATATATGTTTAGATACATGATTTGGTACCTTTTCTCAGTGAGGAATTCTCATCTTGCTTCCTCTACATCTGGCTGGTGACTGACTCTTTTGCCTTTCCTCTTCCCCAAATTCTCTTGGTCTGGTTGACCCACCTATACTTCCTGCCTGGTTATTGGCCAATCAGTGCCTTATTAAACTAATAAGAGTGACAAATATTTACACGTACAATAGCATTATTCCACAGAATATTCTCACAAGTTGTCAGCCCATGTTTTGACTAAAGTGCCAAGATAGTTAAGTTTGTATTCATAGAGTACATGATGCCATTTCCTAATTAAAAATAGAAGAAACCTTAAGTGAATCATCATGTACAAAATAAATTCTGTTGAGTAATATGAGTCAATATTGATCCATCAGATTTTAACAAATGTATCATAGTCACACAAATGTTAATAATCTAGGGACAAAAAGATTTCTAGGGATAATTGAAATTGGATACACAAGAACTTCAATTCATGTTCAAATTTTCTACCAATCTAAAACTATTCAAAAAAATTCAAAAAAGCAAAGTCTCAGCTAAAAGGACATCACTTTCTTTTTTTTTTTTTTTTTTTTTTTTTGGTTTTGGTTTTTCGAGATAGGGTTTCGCTGTGGCTTTGGAGCCTGTCCTGGAACTAGCTTTTGTAGACCAGGCTGGCCTCGAACTCACAGAGATCCACCTGACTCTGCCTCCCAAGTGCTGGGATTAAAGGCGTGCGCCACCACGCCCAGCCTCACTTTCTTTTAATATGTATTTCAAGAAAAAAACATTGTAACTGAACATAATACTGTATTCATATTACTAACAGATTATATTTATATATTAATTTGATCAACATTTGGAGGTGCATAATACACCCACACCTAAATTGATGATTAGACTAGAGAGGCAAAGGAGGGAGCAAGCCAGAGAGACTCCGTGTGAGCTGCAGCAAGGTGATGAGCATTGCAAAGACGGTGAAGGGGTGCTTTGGGAGAATATGGCAAGGGTATCTGTCCATGATGTGGTGATGCCTAGGGAAGCTTGAATGATCAGGAAGAGGTTATGACTAGAGAATGAGAAATGTAAATGTGCTCTTATTTCAGAACTTGAACTGTGTTCCAGAAGCAATAAGATGTTAGTAAAAAAAAATTAGCACAGACATGGCATAACCAGATTCCCTGTAGGTTACTATAGGTGCTACCACGAGGAACACGTATTAAAAACAGACAAGACCAGTGGTGGCAATGTGAGGAAATCTCATGGGCTCTGCTCAGGGAACCTAGAAATGGAGCTTTCCTGAAATAAGTTTTAGATTCAATTTTTATCTCAGAACGCTAATTCCCTTTCATGTTTCTGTGTATTTCATGCTTTTCTATGACAGTAAAGGTATGTGTAAGCTGAATATTTATGCATGCTTATATCACCATTGTGGCCCAATGGGAACCAATAAGGGTGTATTATAGCACAGAATGTATGTTACAGGCCATCCTAGCTGTCTTGGGGTACTTCTTGTGTAGCAATTATTTTACGTCAAGAGAAGTACTTTCTCTGTCTTTTATCTTTAAATGACTTTCTGGTGTATTTAAATAAGCTTTAAGTTTTGTGGACTTGTGTAAGCATTAGCACCCAACTGGGCCAGTGTGTTCCATTTCTCAGGGAGTGTGTGAGGAGTAGGCAGATTGTGTATTTATGTGGAAGTTTTTAGTATACATTTCTGAGCTTTTTCATGACATGACAAGGCATTCATTTCACCAATATTTACTAAAGATCTTACCTGCTTTATAATTTTTATATGGTTAAACCCTCTGCTGGAGAGATTGCTCAATGGTTAAGAAAACTGTACCCTTTTAGGAGCTCATGCCTCATAAATAATATTTAATGACCACATATGATCTTGGTGAATACTTATATATAAACTACTCAATCAGACTTTTTAAATTAGCCAATTGTATGTCACTCTGGCCATGATAGATAATGGGAACAACCTAAAGGAGAAAATGCTAGAACAGCCTGACTGTTTGTCCCAGGGACCCCATGTCTCTCCCTCTTCAGTGCTCAGTTTACAGGCAGACAGCATGCCTGCCCGGCTTCTGTGTCTATTCTGAACGTCTGAATGCTGGTCCTCACACAGCAAAGAACTTGTCTTCTGAGCTATCTTCTCAGCCCCTAGTATGAACACTGAAATTGCATTATTTGAGTTTCTACCCTTTGTTGAACAAGCAATCTATTTCATGTATTACAAGTTCATTTTTCTTGTAATATATGTAAGTTACTTGAATCTCATTATCTCAATTGAATTAATAAGTCATTATTTTTTATTTCTCTCAGAATTCATCTATGGACTTTGGCATTTCTTATCTTATTTGGATATAACATATGAGGTAAGTACATAAATTCATTATTTTCCAATTAGCAAACTGATTACCAAGAGAGTTTAATTAAATAATCTTTCTCTTGCTCAATGACTTGTGATGTCTCTATGACATATTTCTCATGAGAGAAAAAGACTAACTCCCATATGTATGTTCTATAATATTTATTTATCACTATCTAATTTTGTTAGCCTAGCTCATTTAAATATTGCAGTTTTATACCTTATTTAATGCCTGATAGGCTCTTCTCCTCCCTTTAATTTCTGTTAGAAATAGTTCTTCTGAGTTTGTATTAAAAATTAAAATATAATTGCATCATTTCCCAATCTTTGTTCTCCCTTCAATTCCTTCTATGTCTACTCTTTTCAACTTATCACCTCCACATTTCTCTCAAATTTATAACCTTTTTATGGTTACTGTTACACACATACGCATACATAAATGCATAGATAAATATATAAATGTAACTTGCTGAGTTCATTTAGTGTGACCAGTGTGTAGGATTTTAAGAATGATTACTTTGTTTTATTTATTTATTTATTCATTCATTCATTCATTCATTCATTTGTGAGATAGGTATGAGATAGGTATCACTATGTAGCTCTAGCTGTCTCCTAGAACTCACTATGTAGACCAAGCTGACCTCCATCCAGCTCCACTTCCTGAATGCTGGAATTAAAGGTGTGTACCACTTAGCCCAGCAGGGTTCATCATTTTGTACTGAATAATTATTTAGGGATATCATCCCCAAAACAGTCTAATTTTTCCTCTTTCAAAAGGCATTAAATGTCCATAGGTTTTTTTTAAATATTTGAGATTATAATATAAAACAATCACACAATTTCTCTTTTCCTTTTCCTTCGTCTAAACCTTTACATATACTTCATGGTCACCTTTCCAATTGTTATTGCATGTATATACATATATGCATATATATTCCTAAATATAACCAGCTAAGTTTCTATAAGGTCTCTTGTAACATATGTTTTCAGGGATGACCATTTGGTATTAGATAACCAATTGGTGTGCTCTTCCTTGGGGAAACTATTTTTCCTGATCTTAGTATCTCTCAGTTACCTGTACTTCCTTACATAGGGTTGAGGTCTTGTAGGCTTCTCTTTGCCTACTTTGGTATATCTGTAAGTATTTCCTTATCCAGCTCCTGTTTGGGCAGCTGTATTGGTGAGACTTTCAGGAGAGAGAGTGGAGATACTGTAGGAGCCAGAGGTGTTACTGTGTCTTCTAGTGATGTTGTAAACCACATCCATAAAGCCTACAGTTCTTTGTCTAAGTGTGAGACCTGGCAAGATTTTCCTCGTCCGAGTTATATCTATTAGTATTATCATTTTCAGGTCTTGTCTAGGCAGTTGCAACATGGTGGGATGTTTCAGGGGTGAACCATATCTGTCATGTAAGTTCAAATTCCCCAAAGTATTTCTTTCTATTATGAATTAGATTGTGTTAATAATTTGTGCTTGTAATATTATAGTAAATTTTATTTTTAAAAAATGGGAAAGTGGATGGATGGTTCAGTGGGCAAGTCCATTTGCAGTACAAGCATGAGAACTTAGTTCAGATCCACAGCTGCCATGAAAATCTTGGGTGTGGCTATATATACAGCTGTAACCTCAGTACCTTAGGAGATGTGGCAGGAGGGTTAGTGGGCTTGTTGGCTGCCAACTCACTTTCACTTTCAGTGAGAGACTTAGTCTCAAAGAATAATGTAGAGTGATTGAGCAGGACATCAACATCTGCTTCTGACCATAAAACATGCACCTGAACACCACAGTGGTCATACAGCACAAGCACATACATCCATAGACACACAAATACACAGAATAATAATGGTCATAATATTTTATATGTGTATCCCTTCTGCCTTATGTATGGTACACCTTTCACATTATGAAATTCTGTTTCAATTTTACATTTGACAGTTTTCTTCAAATGCCCATTGTACAGTTTTTTCTGAGTTTACTTATGGTTGCATTCAGGACACTTGATGAATTGTGCTTTGCTTGACACTTCCCGGCAAGTGTGCACAGCTGCTGGTCTAAAGAACCTCAAACCAACAGCCCTGCATCAGGAATTGTCTTCCTTCTTCAATCCCAGTGGAGGAGGCAGAGGGATAAGAGAAAGGCAGATTATTTAATAACAAGCAAAGCTGTGGAGGACCCAAGCGAGGAAGTCAGAAACACTGCTATGGCTTCTCTGTTCCATCCATAAGATATCTTTTCCTTTTTTGGTTTTGACCTCAGCATAACCTGTCGAGTGACTGGCAATGTAAGCATTTAAATTTCAAGTCCATGGCACTGATGAACTATAAACTTGAATATGCCTTCATCCAAACAAACTCTATCTGTCCAAAGCTATGTAGTATGTTTGATCAAATAGACTATTGCTCTCATATTTGATATTGGTTAATGATACTACCACCAGCCCACTGATTGTACCTAAGAGAAGAATCTTATTCTTTTCATGTCCCCTTACTGCCTCTTCAGTGTATAAATGCTGTATTTTTTTTCTGCTACTTCTTTGATTTTTGGGCTTTAACATGTATCTCTCAATCTTGAACTACCTCTTTTACATTTCTTCCTTGCTCGGCTGGTATCACTACAATCTGCCATTTATACTTTTAAGAGCAAATAACTGGATTTTTTTCTTTTCAAATACTCCAGTGGCTTACCACTATCCTCAGGATAAATATGTATCTGGATAACTATATATCTAACATATTAATTTATGCCTTTATCTTCATCCTGCTGATTAATCCACAGTTAAGCTAAAACTAATGCTGAGTAACCTTAACATAGGCAATGATATGATAGTCAGAGGGATTTTGAGTAAGAACAAGTGAAATAAATTAGCTACTGAAAACGAAATTGGAAAATCTCAGGAAAATAACAAGGTTCAGACCTAAACAAATCCAACACTAGAAATAACACACGAGAGAGAGAGAGAGAGAGAGAGAGAGAGAGAGAGAGAGAGAGAGAAGTACTTGGAAAAGAATTTGAAGAGACTTTCTAGAACCTAGAATATCCATACCCTGTAGAGAGAATGAACAGGGTTTGAGCATAGGAGGTCAGCAGGGAGACAATGAGAGCACTTATTTGGTGGCCTGTCTGGGGATCATTGGAAGCAGGTCTCACGTGTAGTGGGAGGCACTTTGGCATCTGGCCTTTCTGTTTCCCTTCACACTGGCTGTCCCTCTCTGCCTTATCTACAGCAGCCGACAATCAGAAGCAGGCACCCTGCTCTTCATGAAGATACCATCTTGCCTAAGATTTTGCAGATCTCTCACACAAACCTCTTGGAATGCTTGCTCTCCATTCTCTTTCAGCGTTTCAGTAGATGCATAAGACCGGGAAAGTGCCTCTTGTGTCAGCGAAAGCCTCAAAGCTCACTGAGGAATTGCATTGTGATTAAAGAAATTTCCCAACAAGCCCAGGTACCTAATTCCCCTGTGTTACCTGTTCCTTCCTACGTAGCTAACTCACAGGAATTGCCTTAAGACACAGCAGACAAGGGTGAGCACACGAAATAACTGTGGCCCTCTCCTCTGTGGGGAATCTCCCATCACTGCTGCATAAAATGTCTATATATGGATCTCTTAATACTCTATCAGTTTAGAACCATGTCTGTCTTTTTTTTTCTGACCGTGTCTGTCTTTTATCTTCTCTCTCTCTCTCTCTCTCTCTCTCTCTCTCTCTCTCTCTCTCTCTCTCTCACACACACAGTTTTACTTTCTTGTGCGTGCATATATGTGTACATGCGTGTGTGTACACAATACACCACACTATATGTTTCCTTCCCATCAATTCTCACCTACCTCTATCCAATCTGACATTTAACTTGGGCTCCAATTTCTTGTAGGAGGCTGTTTCTTCATTCCCGGCTGCCCAGACCATAAAATAATCACTCAGAAACTGTATTATTTAAATCACTGCTTTGCCTATCACTTAAGCATATTGCTAGCTAGCTCTTATATCTTTGGTTAACCCATTTCTATTATTTTATATTTTACCATGAGGCTTGTGGTCTACCAGCAAGGCTCCAGCTGCATTCAGTTTAGTTTTCCCCACCTAGCTCTACTTTGCCTATCACTGGCCAAGCCAGTTTCTTTATTCATTAACCAATAAAAGCTACACATGTACAGAAGGACTTCCCACACCATTGGAGTTTTTTTTCTTTTTTTCTTCTTTGCCTGTTTCTTCTTTGCCCACTGCTAGTACATTTAGCAAATGTTGGGTAGAGGGATGAAGGTAAGAAAAACAAACCCATTCTCTCAATTCCTAGCAATCAGCTCAAGGCAGATTCAGAAAATGTAATTTATCCTATGAAATAGTCGCTGGTGTCTTACTTTTCCTCAGGTAATTCCTTATTTCTGTCAATTTATTCCCTAACTGAATTTTTACATTTTATGTCTAATTCTTGGTTTCAGTTATAAGCAGTTCAGCAAACACGATGCTATTATAGCTAAAAATAGGGTCAAGTTAGTGTGATGGGTGACAAAGTTACATAACAATACATGGGGACTCAAACTTCCACCTCAGTGCAATACGATAAGGCTTAGGTAGACACATGCACACATACAAGCACACACACGTGCACATAACCACAAACACACGTACACACACATACACACGTACGTGCACATAACCACAAACACACGCACACATACACACACGCACACGTAACTACACATACCTAGAGTCTATGCTTTATGTTGTGAAAATATTTTAGATGAATTGAAATTAATTTTCCTTACATTGTGGGGAGTGAAAATCAGGGCTTTGTGCATGTGAGCCAAACACTCTATCCCTGAACTCCACCTCCAGTACAGAGATTTACTGAAATATGCAAAGACGCTGGCTTTGACTTCATACAAGTTAATTATATCTTCAGTCAGAACAACACTTCTATCCTCCTGTTCTTCTCTAACTATCAAAGCCCTGTCCCTGTCCCCGGTTTCTGAATGCATCAAGCTATTTCCAACTGAAAGTAATGTTTTTTTATAGAGCCCTTAATATCCTCAGGTAATTTCACACTGGCATTTCTGATGGATTACACTCTAAACTGTTAAGGAATCAGTTTCAGCTTCTTCCTCGTGTTTTTAAAACCATGGGCCAGTTGATTATAAAGGAGAATGTTTTTTAAAGGAAGTGATTTCAAACAGTAACCTCATAAATGTATCAAACAGAAAGAACATCATTCACAGAAGCCTAAAGGTTACTTTATTATTTCTATAATGTTCTAGTGAAGTTAAATTATGTTTATTACACAAACCCCAAATTTGACTGTCTTAGTTTAATCATTGTAACACTGTTTGCCAAAGATTTTTAACCTTTAAATTCAAGTAATTCCTTAGTCAAATCCAATTCAAATTTATTGACCGTAGAAGTATAATATACACCAAATTTTATTCATCTGAATGTAAACATTTCACATATATATGTGTGTGTATTTTAAACTATAGTAGGAGAATATTTAAAGAGTTGCTAATTTTCCGGTTACTATAGCAATTGTTGAAAATTGTACTCTGTGTAACCTTAAAAATATAAATGTTTAGCATAATTTGAGTGTCTGATAAGCACTGAATCCTAGAAGCCCAAGGTGATGCTAAGATTCAGCAAAATAAAACATATTTTATTTACTTATTTTTATTCTTAATTTTCTATTGAACATCAGAACCAGGGAGGGAAGCCACAGACATTGACATAATCAAATATGTAGGCTGCACATGTCTATTCTGTATATAGCATCCATTCTGCTACCCTAGGCATTACAAGCGATCTCATTAGCGTGCCAGACAAGGCGACTTCCATGGCGATGACTTTCATAGTTCAGAACAGGAAAGAAGTTGTTGTCTGCATTTTGTTATTGCCAGTTTTAAGATTGGTCATGTGGTGACTTCAGGGAAAAGAGGAGAAGATCCAAGAGAAAAGAGATGGGTCTTTGAGTGACAGGCTAAAATGGTTACAAGAATTTCTAAGAAGATATAGCCCAAAGGCTGTAGAGTAACTTAGTGATATTAAATTCTGGATTAAAGTGAAATGATTTAGGAGAGTTTAGGAGACATGTCTACAAAAGCGATGCCTTCAGAAAAATTCAGTTAGTGTAATTATGTAAAACAGTGAGAACTGTTGAGAAAGTACAATATTGCCTCTTCTTAACAAAGTTAACTTATATTTAATAACATTAGAGAGTTATGAAGTTGGTCATTTATCATCCTGCTAAAACACATCGTACATAGGCGATTTTGTGGCATGATTCATTCTGCATCGCACAGACGAAATACAGTGCGATCAAGGAAGAAGGATGGATCCACTCACCTTTCCTGGCACATTTAGGTAATATCAGGGGAAAGTGAAATGCAAAATTCCCTGGAGAGGCATCTGAAAGATGTGGTGGGAAAAGAGAATTTTAGCCTGAAATGGGCAATGAGCAAAGCTGCATGGGTATAGAAGAACACCGTGACACTGAGCACTGCAGAACGGGCTGAAGAGAGAGCTCAGTTGACAAAGAGTGCTGTGCAATCACAGAGACCTGCATTCAAGCCCCAGAACCACTTTAAAAGCCAGTTGTGGTGGAAAATTTTTATAATGCCAGTGCTGGGGAGAGGAGGCAGAGACAGGAGAAGTCCTGGGGCTCTCTGGCCAGTCAGATTAGCTTAATCTGAGACCCCAAAGTCCCAGTGAGATATTAGATCACAAAAGAGGGGGCAGGGGGCAGCGCCTGAAAACCACCTGTGTTGTTTTCTGGACTTCAAGCACGTGCACAGAGGTCCCCTGTGCACACATGCTTTTCTCTGCACACACCTGTAGTCAGCTATACACACATGTGTATGTAGACTCCAAACATGAGCATCTACATACCCACCCACATGTGAACATACACGTAACCAGAAAGGCATACTGCAGTAGCATTTAGTTTGTCTTTGTCCTTTCTAATATTCAGCCAGTTTTTAAACAATACTTCTAAAACACATCTGTGCTGAGATATTACATAAAAATCATAAGAAAGCAAATTAAGTTATAATGATGTGATCCACAAAATCACAATGCTCACATCATATTTTATGAGTGATTTGTACATACTGAAGTTATTAGCACGTGTTTAAAACACAACTTTTTGCTCAAAACTGTTCATTTTTCTTGTATGGAAGCCAGCATGACTGTTGTTATATCTACAGTCCATTAATGTCCACTTGCCTGCCAGTTTTCCCAATCCACACCATGGAGCTGACTCTCTAACTGTTTAGGAAATTCAAATGGAGTTCCTAAATATTTCATACACAGCTTTTGGTAATAAATTATCCAACATATTTCAACCCAGCCAGACTCCTCCACAGCTCCATACATTTTAAAGATTGTGAATTGACTCTTGACAAGGGAAATTCAAAAGCATTCGAAGCCAAACCCTGGGAAAAGGACAAAATATGGAAGGAAAATAGATGAAGTCATGCCACAGCCAGCTGAGGAGGAAAAGGTCGTAAGCAGCAGCGAAAAGACAGCATGAAACAAAGCGGCCTCATTAATACCCAGCAAAGTAGCAGAATGTGCACACGACAACACTTGCTTCCTAAACCAAACACAACCAGCCTTTACCACTACGGATTTTAAGTAGCAGCTGCCTAATTGCTGGAAAACAGATACTTGAGCAGTTGTTGAGATCTGCAAATGCAAATAAGCTTCATCACAAATATATCCCTTGCATTCGAGCTCCCAGAGCTTCTGGTTGGGCTGCACACAATGATGGTGAGATTTAGCCATCACACTAATTGAACTTGATAAAGTAATTAGTACTACTAAACAGGTATATAAATAGCAGTCACTTAGACGATCATCAAATCAACTTTTAAAAAAATTTAAAGAGCTTTATTACTGAGCTTTCATTTCTCAATTTAAAAATCAGATTCATGTAATCTCAACAATAATTCATTTTAAGATGATAATGTCTTGTCACCAAAAATACTTATCCTATAAATATTTACCAGTACTCTATATTAGGTGTTTATGATGAAAAACAAACAAAACAAAACTTCCTAAAGTGATTTCATTACTGACAAAGGTGATATAGGTACTTATGATGCACAGAAAACAAAATGGAACTCTCTAAAGTTATTTCATTACTGTCTTCACATAAGCTATAAGAGACTTTATCTAGAAATTACAAATGTGCAACTTCAAAATTGCTTAGCTTGTTATGTATATGTATATGAACATGTATATATATATATATATGAAGACATATCGTTCCGCTCCTTTAAATATAAATCAAAAAGTCAGTTTTTTTCTTTTATTGACAGTATAACTATTGCTTATTTGTAGTAAATAAATAGTAGTTATTTATAATTATCAAATTATGCCACAAATATTCACTAAATCCAGTACAGTTTGGGTTCTATAACAACAAAGATATTTCTAATCTGATGTCCAGAATACCATCAGCTTTTATTGAACATTTTTATTATTTATTATATAACCAAACTGAACAAGAGCAAAGCACCATGAACTTAAAGACAGATTTCTCTTCTCCTCCTGGCAGCTTCCATTTCACAAGAAGACATGACATGTATTTTCATAAGCATATAAATCAAGAATCTCCAAGAAACCATTCTGTAGGAGCAAGGCTGCTAGTTATTTCCCAGCCACCCAGAACAGAAATAATCACATAGAAACTGTAGTAATTATATCATCACTGCTTAGCCCATTAGCTCTAGCTTCTTATTGGCTAGCTCATATAATATAATAATATAATATAAATTTAACCCATTTCTATTAATCTGTGTATCACCACGTGGTTGTGATTTACCAGCTAAAGTTCACAGCGTCTGTCTCTGCAGGCTCCATGGTTTCTCTCTGACTCTGCCTCCTTTCTCCCAGCATTCCATTTAGTTTTCCCTGCCTACCTACATTTTGCCCTGCAATAGGTACAAAGCACTTTCTTTATTCATTAATGGTAATCACAGCACACAGAAGGGACTCCCACATCGCAGTTCAATAATGGTTTTCCAAATACAGAATATTTTTTAGTTGGGTTACCGAAAATCACACCGTAAGATTAAGACTTAACTATATTTATTAAATCAAGGATAGAATACATAACTTGAACGATGAACCTGTGAAAAAACAGCAGGAAAGTGAAAAAGATAAGGATGGGGTAGAGCCAATTAATGGTGTTGTAATCAGACAAACTTCTACCTGGATGATTGGAAGTTTATCCAACTACCAGAATCTGAGATGTAGTGAAGGTGTGTTTCAGACTCTCACCCAAGTAGAGAGGGAATTGCTGGGAGCCATGTGACTTCTTCAGGGGACAAGGCCTGAGAATAGCATAAACAAGTTCTTCTTTTGGCAAGGCCTTCCAGAATTTAACCCATTCTTGGCAAGGCCGATGGACTGTTTGCTATATATTTAGGACATGACCCCAGGGGCATATGTGTTACCTACTCTCCTTGTTTTCCTTACACAAATCATATTGCTGGCTGCCTCTAGTTTTACTTTTGAGAGCAATAGATGAGCTGGATCTTGCATTAGGAAAACTCCCCTAATGACTCTCCTCTGGGTGAACAAGAGAGGATGTTGTGGATCTGCTTTAGCCCCTAAAGCCTTTGGTGTTTCAGGTGTGACCATGATTTCAGGTTACTCAAGAAGAGGATGTTGCCTTTCCAATGCACCTTGTGCCTAGCCTGAAAGAGTCACAGTAGTTTATGACACTTCAAATCTACATAACAGCTTTGGAAAGAATTATTTTAACCACAAGAATCTAGGAGAAATGCTAATAGCATACGATATCAAGAGTTAATGGGAACTGTCTAGAAAGAGGGAATGAAGCAGAATCATAGAAACCTAGAGGTGCCCTCATTTCTGATGGCTGTGCCAATACTGTAGGAATCTGAAAGGAAGGGCAGACATAAGGATGAGGAATAAACAGTGCCAACTATTAAGAGTAAGCTTTTTAGTTTTATAGTTTACAGGATAGGAGAAAACCTAGCATATCCTCATAAGAGAGAGTAATATAGAATGAAGAATTAATTGATTGATTCAACCTTGGTTGTTGGGTTGATTGTGAGAACTTAGACTTCACCAGAGGTGGACATTAACCTTAATCATTGGGGAAAAACTTTTTTTAAAAATTTGCATGGTGCTGTAATGCTAACGCTGCCAACTGGGCACACTATTCTACCTGTAGGTATGCCTACTTGGAACACTTCCTTTCTTGCTTACAATGCTTCTTATGCTTCTAACATTAGAAATATGAATTAAGTAGGTAGTGGTTACCAGTGGGAAAATTGGGAGACTGAAGGAGAATGAGGTAAGGGAACAAACTGGCAATTATTGTAATTATTATTAAAAACTTAAGGAAACAAATTTCATTTTAAAACTGTCCATGCAAACTATTGAAACTGTATAAATAAAAATGGCTCAGGCTACTCGGGGCCACGTTATCTAAAACAGGTGGTCAGAGTTTCCTCATTGAGTTGACTTCACACATCTGTTCCAGCTCATTGGAACTACTGGGAATTAGTCTTCCAACAGGGAACTGGGGTACTAGTATATCAATGATCCTGAGACTTTGGTTGAGATCTCAGAAGTGTTAATTCTCTTATTGTTCTAGTTTGCTAGTTAGTAGAAATTCCTTGACAAGTACTGCCATTGGAAATAGAGCTAAAAGACACGGGCCTGTGCACCGATCTCCTTTGCAATGTACTCAGCTGTGGGATGCAATTTTCTTTCTTCTAAAATATTGTTCAGTATATTTGCTTCTATGACTTCTCTGCGCAGCATATTTCACATCCCCTTGACCTTAGATTGTGAGGATAAACACTGAAGCTACTACTTTATAGAGTTTCTTAGTTTATGTCACTTTGTTCTTTCCTATATGGAACATTTCATCTGTGGTTAAATCTGAACTTTCCTCCTACTTTTGCTTCTACACCTCAGGTAGAGTGTGGCTGGGGTGAAGACACCATCTTCCAGGACATTCAGAGACTTCTCTAACCACCTTCTCACTGCTCTGTTCTCCACCTCGACCGCGACTATTTTACATTAGTTCAACAGCATAACTCTACGAACCATGTCTCAGCTGTGTTCATGTCTTTAATTTTTCCATAGCAAAGAGACGTGATCATAAACAGATGGTTTTCTCACCACAGCCCAAGTAAGCAAATGGTTTCCACGCATGTTGACAAACTTCACTTTTGTTTTGCAGCAGAGGCAATGTTTGTGCTGTTACTATGACCCTGACCTTTGAGGTATACACAGAATGATATCCCCTTCTGTTAACAATTTTTGTTCCTCAAGGCTTCTTCTGTTTTTGCTAGACAAAATTCATATTCCAGCTTTCCCAAGATTGGTTTCATCTCAGTCTGAATGCATTTTTAAAAAATAACTGTAGAGCAGTGAACTTCAGTAACCAAATAAGAAATTAAATAGTGTTTCTAAGGCCCAGTTGTTTCATATACAAAAAAGAGTGATAATAACATCTACCTCTTTGGATTATTACGAACACTGGATGAAATGAAGCTTGCAAATGCCTTAAAGTATTTGACATTGATGAATAATGTATTGTTAATAGTAAATTATGTAGTAAAAATAATAAAGCTAAAGTATTGCCTTCTTTCGAGCATTTCTATTTTTTTTTTTTTTAGAGGCATGGTTTTGTTTAGCAAACCAGGCTATCTTTGAAATTTATTCCCTGAAAATGTGGGATCAGAAACATGGACCACTAGCATTGACTTCCAGTATATCCTGATACTTATATTTTGAAACAGATATACATTTTCTTAAAAGCTCAGTGTGGCAAAATATATTTTCGAAAAGCAGCTTCAGTAATTGTGAGTCCACATTGTCTTCTACAGGTTTATTGATCTGTCAAAACATTGAATCGTTGATCTCTCAGAAGCTGGGTGGTTTTGACTGTCGACTCTCAAAGATTGAATGCTAGAAACAGGACTGCTTCCTCAGGCTGGCTGGTAACCCAAATGTCACATCCTCTGGCTCTTTTCTTTCCTTCTCTTTCCTAAAATGATCACCTTTTGAAACTGTGTCAAGAAAGTTCACCATCGGGGCAGGCCGGCTGAACTCAGAGAATCTGAGGCTCACAACGTTCAACGATGGCTGAGTTTTCCAGTGTCAGGATGCACCTTCCCAGTTATGTGGAAACGAATCCCCCGAACCTAAGAAGAGTTAGTTCAACCGGGTCACCTACTGCTTTTATACAATGATTCAAACCCGGTATACTAAAGCAGGCTCATACTTCCTGGAATACTCCCAGGTTGGACGGCAAAGGCAGAAGATTGCAAAGATTACAGTCAAAGTATCCCTTGTCTGTAAATGCAAACTTCAAAGCATGGAGAAAGCGGGATGGTGAAAGCAGAACCAGGAAGTTCGAGAGCAGAACGGTCTTTTTGGACATTGTTCTCACTTTGTCCGAGAATCTAAGGTGATTTTTGCTTCAGGGGAATTCTCTCAGAGCTTTGTGAACCTAACTTATTCTACCATGTGTATTTGAACGTGTCTCACCCTTTTGCTCAGATTTCAAGCTGATCTGAGGGAGGGCGTTTCGTGTTTAAAAAGTGGGGAAAGCAGTCTGTGGATAGTAGACCCTCAAGAAGGTGGTAGATTTCCTGATGAGTGTAAGGCACAATAATAAGCAGATGTTGAAGGAAATATTTACGAGATGCAATTAAGCATAACATGTTTACTCAGGGGTTTATAAATAAACTAGTTTGTTGGTGTGTAATTTAGAATTTAGTGGAACCTTAACTAGAAGGCCTGAAATTATGGGTTTGATTATTTTGGCCATGGTAGCTATTGTACTGTGTTCTGTTTTGTTTTGTTTTTTTTTCCTCCTTGTTCTTCTGATACTCCATCAGTCATTATGATAAGCTCTTTTGATTTGATTTATAAAACATGTGTTTTCAATTAGAGGACCACACAGCTAAATTTCTCTGCCGTATCTGTTCATAATATATGTTGAACAAATTCAACCAAGACTTTAATTCTTCTTACCTCTTCCCAACCTGTGAAAACTGACTTAAATTTGCTTATAAAAGAACTCAACTTACAGGATATACATACACACACATACATATTGTTCTCAAAAAAACTTATACTGACACCTACAGTATTGATTTGCTTAATCATAAAAGAAATACATATCAAAAATATTTTGTCACCTATTTAATATCTTAGAGTGTCATTCACCTAAAGCAATTCTTTGACGAACACCTGCCTTCTGTATAACTTCCGTCCAACAGCAACTCCAGGGAACTTGCTTCATCCTCGTCACAGATAAGCCCCTTACATAAAATGGAGTAGTGTCTGCATGGGACCTGTGCACATCCTTTCCTACACTTTAAGCTGTTTTTGATATTTATAAACCCGACACCACGGAATGGTCATATAAATAATTATGTTAATTTGGAGAGTTGTGGTAAGAAGCCCACATCTGTGCATTTTCGCAGAGGCAAATCTTTTCCTGAGCTCATGGAGGTACAAGCCATTTTCACAGAGGCCAGGTGGTTTGGATACAACCGGGAAGTTTCAGCGATCTTTCAACACATTGTTCTATTTCAGATTATTCATCTCACATTTTATTACTACATAACGATAATGTTCTAAATGTCAGCTCTCAGTTCTGACACAGAACTGGGAAGGTCGGTGGAAGATTTATTCCATTGCACTTTTCATGCCTTGTCCACTATTGAATGGAATCACTATGTAAAGTCGCTCATGGAGTGTTTATACAAAATTTCTAAATATTTATGCAAATAATATCTCAGTTCTTCATTAGTTCTCTAAAACCACATTTGGAAATTTCTTTAGATTTTATAAACTAAGGAACAATTACAATGATTCATTTGAAAATAGATATTTACTGTATGGAATTAAAAGGAGTTTCACATTTTTATTAAGTTTCAATTAACTCTGAATTCAATCTTTTTCATCTCCTGAAAAATGTGACATTAAGAAAACTCCACATCCTCATCAGTCAGTATTCCATGTTTACAAGCTGAGACTCATTACACAAGGTGACCTTTAAATTCAGACAGTGGCAAAAGAAAAAGGTGCAAAGAAATCAGTTCTCAAACAAAATTGAAGATAAGATTCTAGGCAATATTTCTGAACTTTCATATGGAAAAGGCAGAGGAAATAGTCAATAAGTCTACTTGTTGCTGGATAAAACCATAAACATGAAATAAATTACTCTCGTGTTACATGACCAAGAGTCAACTAAACTCACAAACATAGGGTTGCTTGCTCTGTCTAATTTAAACTTGGTTTTTTTGTAAGTTCCAGAGAGTGTGGGAGTCACATAATTGGCACCCTGATAAATGGTTCTTTGATCTAATTGGTATAATTACTGAGATGTAGGCACAGTGTAATATATTTAAATGACTCAAATCAATTGGTTCATGGACTATCTTTTACAATTAAAGAATGTTATTTATAAATTTATTCATGACAGTCTTTCACTACCAATCATTCAAATGTTTTTTAATAGACTTCCTTCCATGTGTGTAGTTAATAAAGAAAATATTGTAAGCCTTTTTCATAGTTTTTATCCATGTGTAACAAAATTGAAAACTTAGCCAACCAAGGTATACTCTTTTCAATTATACTTATATGGACTGGCCTGAAGAGATATCACTTAAAAAGCACTGGTGATAAAAACATGTTTCTAGCCATAAATAAAGGACATTGAGCTTATAATTTGCAATCCTAGAGAAGCTAAAAAAGAAGGTGAATCCAAAGACAAACATATAGACATCCTCCTGAATATTAACCTTCATCAGGCGATGAAAGGAGACAGAGACAGAGACCCTCATTGGAGCACCGGACAGAAATCTCAAGGTCCAAATCAGGAGCAGGAGAGGGAGCACAAGCAAGGAACTCAGGACCACAAGGGGTGCACCCACACACTGAGACAATGGGGATGGTCTATCGGGAACTCAGCAAGGCCAGTTGGCCTGGGTCTGAAAAAGCATGGGATAAAACTGGACTTGCTGAACATAGCAGACAATGAGGACTACTGAGAACTCAAGAACAATGGCAATGGGTTTTTGATCCTACTGCATGTACTGGCTTTGTGGGAGCCTAGGCAGTTTGGATGCTCACCTTACTAAACCTGGATGGAGGTAGGCGGTCCTTGGACTTCCCACAGGTCAGGGAACCCTGATTGCTCTTCGAGCTGATGAGGGAGGGGGATTTGATTGGGGGAGGGGGAGGGAAATGGGAGGCAGTGGCGGGGAGGAGGCAGAAATCCTTAATAAATAAATAAATTTAAAAAAAAATATAAAAAAAGAATTCAATAAAGTAATGGTCTAGGAAAAAAAACATGAACAAATTATTCTTCTCATCATATGCCATAATATTTGAAGCCTTTACCCTAATCTGCCCTATTGTATCACTCTATTGTTCTTCAGGATGCAAAACATCATGAAGGGAAAGTTAAGAATTATTATCAGTGTCTTTTTCTTACCTTCAGTGAGAGAGATGGATGTTTTACTCATGAAAGTTATGAGGTGGAAAAATAGCTATTCCATTTTGTTTTTCACTTTTGACATGATATAAATTTCAGTGGAGACCTCAGAGATTCATAACAAAGAAAAAGAAACAAAGTCTTGACAGAATTTTTCCTCAAAAGAGCATCATTATTTTCTAGCTTCTCCCTGAATTGTTTACCCTGTGACCAGCATTTTGTTGTGCTGGTAATTTTATAGGAATTGAGAATTCTTCCTAATGTAGGTGTTAAAACAATGAATGGTTTGAGGACAGAGGTAAATGGAGGAGCTGTGAAATTTGCAGCGAGTCTGGTTATGGACTTTCCAGATGGATTTGTTTGACTACTGTGTATTTCTTTGTGTGGCTCAGTCCTCCCCAATGGTTAAAAAGAATTCTGTATATTAGAATAGTTCTAATTACTTTTGTGAATAATAAAATTATATAGCCATTTGTTTACATGCCTGGGATTAATTCCAATGGTTATTTTGTTTTTGAAATCACAATTGTTAAATGTGTGTTGAGTAGAAAACATGATATTGTAAGATACATAAGTACTAAAAATTGTTACCATAATGAGACAAATTAACACAACCGTCATCATATAGTATGGAAAGAGCAGCTTTAATCTACTCATTCAGCAAATATCCTGAATGCAGAACAGCGTTTATAACTAGATGGATTATGTTGCATTTTTTTTTTAGTTTTACATTCCCTATACTTGCTGTATATAAACTGACCTACCGCTGCTCAATTCCTCAAGCGTGACCCTGTTAACCTCCTTTTAATATGTATATATATTTTTCATTTTCAGTTGACATAATAATCACATTTTTGGTGGTGAAGCAATAATTTTCAATACATACGTATCATAATTGAATGTTGGTAGCACTCAAAATCTTCTGTATGAGCTATCATGAAATATACAAATAATGTTTCAGTCTGTAATTACTCTACTGGAACAGGGAACCTCAGAAGCAGACTCTGTGTCTCTGCTACACATTATAGGCAGCCTCAGCTCATTCCTCCCTCTTCATTCTTCACCATTGCATATTTTAGCAATTTTTTCAGGATTATACATATTAGTGAGATCTGTAATATATTCTGCAATGCTTCTCAGTCACTTAATTACATATAATGAGATTACATTTTATACTCATATATATAGAATAGATAGATAGATAGATAGATAGATAGATAGATAGATAGATGATAGATTTGCTTGTAATAGCCAATATGATGTGGGTGTGTACTGTGTTTGGTTACTTTATCCATCAGTGGATATCTATGTTGTTTCCATATCACTAATCTCATAAATAGTGTTTTAAAGAAGACAGTTGTATTCTTTCATAATTTTGCAGCCTGATCATTTCTTTCACTATTTATAAATCTTGAATCATTTAGTTTTCCACCAGCAGAACTAAGGGTTCTCTTTTCTCCATAATATAGCAGCATTTGTCCCTTGTCTTTTTGCCAAGAGCTATCTTAATGGACTTGAGACAGTACTTTGTAATGATGTTGTTCTCTTTTTACTAATCATAAGTGATGTGAGGAATGTTCAATGACCAACTGGTTACTTTATGTTATACTTGAAGAAATGTCATTTGGGCTCTTCTGTCTTTTTGTTATTTTCTTGTCTTTTTTGAAAAAGTTCAGCAGTTAGATTTTACCTGCAGTTTTGAGGAACATAAAAAGCTAAATTTGAAGGTATCTTATTTCCTAATATAAATTTTATTAGAAAGTTTGGAGTAATCAGAAGAATATGGTACTGGCAATAAATTAAAATGCAACAAAATCCCATATTCAGGGATCAGGAAATGACCTAGTTCAATAATATAATCAACTAATTATATATGACAAGGGCCATAGAAAGACCATGGGGTAAAGGCTTTCTCATTGGTAAGATACTCTTTTCCATGAACAAGAATGACACAGACTATTTTCCTTACATCATCCACAGAAATCAAGTCAAAGTAGATAAAAGATCTCAGCATGAGACGCATAACAATCAAACTCCTCAGAGAACCCTGATTCCCCAGACACTGCTGCTGGCCATAATTTCCTTGGTATCAAACTAAAAGTCCCACCAACAAAGGTAAAATAAAATAAAATAAATACATTGACAGTTCCCTTTACTGCAAGGGGAAGTCAAGTATGGCGAAAAAAAGGGGGGGGGCAACCTATTGGTTAAGAAGAAGTAATTGCAGAAAGGAGTTGCATTCAAGTCTTATAAATAGCTTCATTCAATAGCAAGCAAATAGGCACTCACTGAGATGCAGATTCCTCCAAAGATGGCATGGCCATCACCCTCAGCATCCTCACTCTCACAAGGACCAAAAGAGAGCAAACTACTTTAAAAGTGTTTAATTGTATTCAGTGCTATACCCACTGTTGTTATCCGATAATTTACACATTTCCTATCAAGAGCTGATACGCAGTTTGAGCCCTGTCCCAGGGTTATCTCTCATTCAATTTATTTTTTATATCAAGTTCTAGTATTCCAATGTATCTAAAGTTTCTTTCTTTATTGGTATCTAATTATGTGTATCCTATGATACTCTTATATGGAAGTTTTCATTATAAGATTGTTCTGATTTAATTCAAGTTTAGACAATAATATTCTTTTCTACTTTATATATTACTGGATACATTTTGATTCATTAAAAAGACATCCAATAATTATTTATAATAATTAAAATTCTGAATATTTTTGATTTGTTTGTCTGGCATTTTCAAATCCTTTCCCTGGATAGGTGATATAGAATATCTATTTATGCATAATTATAAATAATTATATCCATATTCCCTATAGTGACTCTTTTTCCTGTTTTTATGTAAAACCTGTATATGGATCCTATATGACTTCACACTCATGTGTTTTTTTGTGTGGCAGACAACACTGAGTTACACTATCACCCCAGAAAACAAATGTTTATTTGTTTATACAGAGTACACTACCAAGAGAAATTAGAAAATATTTCTGATAAGACAGCTAAAAGTGCTCAAAATACATGTTTCTGTAGAAAAAATATTTGCATGCCTAGAAATTAGATATACTATGTCTTGTATCTCCTGCCATCCAGGAAAGAGAAAATATTGGAAAGTATTATTATTATTGTTATTATTGTTATTATTATTATTATTATTATTATTATTATTATTGGTTTTTCGAGACAGGGTTTCTCTGGAGCTTTGGAGGCTATCCTAGAACTAGCTCTTGTAGACCAGGCTGTCCTTTTAACTCCCAGAGATCTGCCTGCCTCTGCCTCAGGAGTGCTGAATTAAAGGCATGTGCCACCACTGCCCGGCTTTGGAAATTATTTTTAAGGAGAAATTTTGGAATTTTATAAATAGTATGTGTAATATAAATATACTGCTTTGATCTTTGATGTGATCCATATGCTCTTGTAAATCAGTATTTTAAAATATCAATAGTTTAACAATCAGTACTGAAGCCCCATGAAACAGAAATTACCTTTAATTCCTCCCCACAGCTTTCAATACAGAACAGTAGCATCTGTTGAATTTTACTGTCTGCAAACCCCAGGACTTACACATCACAGCAGGCTCCCACTGTTAGTGTATCCTTTAGATATACTGAGTATCTATATCCTTCCTATAGATACGTCAATAGATAAGGAAAGCATGCTATCACTTACGCAGTTTTCTTACTTTCTGGAGTGAAGATACAGTGGCTAGCATGGTAATAAAATTCTTCTTTCAGATGCACACTTTTCACTCACAAATTATTACTTTAAATTATAATGGTTTAGATTTTTATCTTTCCAAGGTCACAGGCATTTAAATGTATTCACTAAACACTTTTAAGTTTTGTTGAAGAATGTAAACCATGTTAATGAATTTTCTTAATAATTAGTAATATTTCATATCAAAATCCAGAGGACTATGATAAAAGTCATTCTTACCAAATCAGTCTTAATAAGTAACTTAATTGTAGGTGTTCCTTCCAATCAACTAAGATTGCATTTTTAACACACATTGTTAACTCCATTAAAGAGAAAAGATATAAACTAAATTACTATATCTCAATTATAAATTCAAACAATAAAACTGTATAATGTACTCAAATTAAAATTTTGAATAAATCAACCATTTAGATCAAAGCTAATTGAATAAACTCAACTAAATGCATCCGTCTATTCCCTGAATTTCAGAAACTGAATATCATCTAGGTTTCCAGCATATACAATTAGTATGACTATATACATAAAAGTAGAACAAGGCACAAATGTAAATTTGTGCTAGTGATCTTCTTGATTCAGTTTTAAATTTGACATGTGCGTATGCCTGTGTGTTCATGTTAGAAACCCTGTCTTTGTTTTGAAGTTGTCTTTTTTAGTGCTCACTATACTCTTACCTTGTCTTCTTTAAACTCTTAGAAGAGATATCTAGTGTATCATGTTACCCCTGAACTCTTAACAATTAAATAACAATGGAAATCTGAGCTGAAGAATTCCAACCAATGGACAATCCGTTTTCCCACATTTATCTGATCTTAGAGAAACAAAGAATCAAAAGGCCAACAACACTCAGTTAGATGGTTACGTAAAATGCTGGAAATAACAAACATCACAGCAAGTTCAAGCAATTGGATTATGAATAAGTAAGTAAGAGAGAACATGGAAGTTCTCAACTGCTCCATAAGTAGAGGATACATAAAACAGATGTGTCAAACTCCAAAAAGGTGAGGCTAAAGTGATGTGGGATTCCCCTCTGTATGCTGTGAACACCATTGGTTAATAAAGAATATGCTTTGGACTTATTGCAGCAAAGAATAGGACAAGGTGGGAATTCCTAGCAGATAGAGGAGGAAAAAGAAGGAGGAGTCAGGGAGATGCCATGTAGCTGCCATACTAGACAGATGCACCAGAATGTTTACAGTAAACCACGAGCCTCATGGTAAAAAATAAAATAATAGGAATGGGTTAATTTAATATATAAGAACTAGCTAATAACAAGTGTGAGCTAATAGGCCAAGCAATGTTGTAATAATACACTTTCTGTGTGATTATTTCTAGTCTGGGTGGCTGGGAATGAACAAGCTGCCTCTGCCTACACTAAAGTCCTCCTTTGAAACAGTGCCCAGGGAGTCAACATTCCACTCCTGAATTTCTTTAAAAATTCAGGAAACCTTTTCCACTTGAATATGTTGATTGGATGTTTATTCTTTCAACTAGAATACATAAAGAAAAACATAGTTTTTTTGTGTTAGGTAAACACATACATTTCATCAAAACCCTTTCTGTTTCACAGCCAATCCCAGTCCCAAAGCATAGATGTCTTATCTACATTACTTACTGGCTGCAAATGGCAGGCTATCTGATCCATCCTCCTGTGGTTTATTTTTATTATTGAATCCAGGCTGGAGGAGGAGCCCTACTTCTGACATGGTTGATTTAGTGATTAGGGGAGAAGAGCCCCTGAATAGTTATACTTATTTAGATGTTAGCAATGTCCCCAGCTACTTCCACTCAGGTTTCCCACAGGCAACATCAACCAAATGACAAACCTGGTTTAGTGGTGGAAGGTGTGCTGCTCCTGCTCCCATTGTAATAGGAGGTCACACACAAGGTGGGTCACCGGATAAGGGCTGATACATCTTAAGGTGTTACTCTCCACACTGGCTATGGATCATGGATCTACTTCTACAAAAACCGTTTTCACTTTTGACTTGACTATATATGAGGAGAACCACTTCGGAGTCTCAGAAGGTTTCTTGTAACTTTTGCTGCATATTGGAGCTTGCATTCTCTAATGAAGTAATAAAATGAAGTGTTCAAATATAAATTTCAGTTACAAACAATTAATAAACAATATTTTGGTATAAGTATTTTTTAAATAGCATTTTTCGATTGAGTGAAACATATGTGCTCTTAGACAAGAAACTGTAATGTGATTGTGCTCTGAAGTTTCACTTTTAGTAAGTCTAATATGCGTTATATATACTAATGTATTACTATATATTGCATATAATATCATATTGCTATATATATGTGCTTCATATACTAATATATTGCTATTGCAGTATGTGCATACAATTTATACACACACAAACACATACATATTAGATAGATAAATGGAGAGAGAGAGAGAGAAAGAGAGAGAGAGAGAGAGAGAGAGAGAGAGAGAGAGAGAGAGAGAGAGAGAGAATGCATCACTACACACATCTTACAATTTGATTTACTGATTCAGGAAGTTCTAGCACCCAAACAGAAGTTAAAGTCTCAAATGACCAGGTTCAGTACAATTTAGAGGACTTGTAAGACCAGCCCAGTATCACTTGATAATTTGTATTTAATTGACGTCACTCAGTCTTTAACACAAGTAGACCCTACATTTGTTTATATTCTGATAGATGCCTTCTTTAGACTTAACTGCCAAAAGTTTAATTTCAGCAGGATTCTACACTAAATGCTTTTTGAGTGTCTTTTCCATGAGACATTTTATTCAACTGGAAGGACATAATTCGAGGTCAAGCACTCTAAAATTTTAACAAGAACTTTGACATTTTCCAACCTCCTTTCAGAGATTGCTTTCTGTATTTATAATAGATATAGGAGTTTTGTTACAGTATAAAAGTCTCAGTGTCAAAAGTTTGCTTTTAATTAGCAGACATTCCATTGGAGGTTTGTGGTGCTTTCATGTTACATGAACATTTTCATATATGTAATATATGTATATAGGGCATTTTCATCATTTCTTCATCATTGCCCTTCATCACCTCCCATTCCCACTGAAAGCCTTCTTCTCAACAGGAACCTCTCCTACATTCATGTCTTTTGTTTGTTGTCTTGTTCCTTATTCCTTTACAACTCATTGAGTTTAATTAGGATTGATGCTCAAGCATGTAGGGAGCGTATTTACTGGAACATAGGCAGCTCAACAGTGCTACACCACTGCAGAAACTGGGGTTATAGAAAATTGGACCCATATTTAATGGTTTACACTTGCCACCATAATACAAGGCAAAATACATTCACTACCACAAGGTGCATGTACTCCAACCACGTCTCTCAGATGACAAATGAGTTTGAGATCTTGGTCCATTTGCTTCTCTGCCATTTGGATATTTTCCTAGATATAATGTGTATTTTATATGTTAAGAACCTCTTTTCTTATTTTTATCTTGGATGGTCTGTTTCATTGTTGCTAACTTTTGAGTTCTTTTTGCTTTGTATATGCAGATGCTGTTTAACACCTACTCCAAAAATATTTTCTCACATATCTTTACCTTCTCTTAAGATTGAACTCTCACTTTTAATTTACACAAGGCTCTACAATTTCAATCACTGTCTTTGGTGGATGCTGCATCTTGCATTGACAATGTATTTACCTGTTTTACTCTGATTGTCTTCTACAAGTTTTACCTCTTTATATTTTATAGTTGATACATGTTTTGGTAAGGTATAACATCTGTGGTTAGTTTTAGGATCACTAAATACGACTTTGGGTCTGTACTTTTCACAGACTGACACAAAACATCTAACCAGATATCTGGAGAATATTGAACATCTTCCAAAGCATGACACTGTGAAATATCCCATAGAACAAATATAATTCTGACACTTAAATTCTTTGTTAGATTGGATTAAATTTAATATGTGTATTACAAGTATTTTTTTCACACAACCATATAACATCTGCCTAGTTGTTTCTTACATTTCATTTTAAAATGTATTAAATTTATGTTTATAAAATGATCTTCATTAAGTGCCAGGTACTATTAGTTTAACTTAAATCTCTAATTCTAGGCACCCAAGTCCTCTGCCCTCTTTTCCCGTCGTCTTTCATTCTTTTCATGATGGGAGGAGTTAAAAAGTTTTTATTTGCTATGCGCTTACTGCTCCATTTCTCTTCCTGTTCATCTGTGCTTTGAAGATTTTACCCTGCTTGCATAAGTATTTGTGAGCAGCTGTGAGAATTGCTGGTTATCTGTTTTGACATCACCCACTGATCCCCGACACAACCAGGACAGTAACAGAAATCTTCCAGATGACTGAGGGACAAGGATGCCATCTTGTCCAGGACCTGGTTATCACTTCAATACTGCATATAATTATTTGTCTGTAACAAATTAGTCACATTTAAAAAAAAAAATGTATCCATGGTGGAGAAGCTGGTGTGTGAAGCCATAGATTCCACTGAGACAATTCAAACAGACTCCCTTTCTGAATTTGTAACTAGCCTGAGTTAGCTTTGAAAGCAAACACAAAATTTGTATTGTAAATCTGTCCTTTTATTATTAAAATATAAGCAAATTTCTCAGTTGCTTATTATCTGGACTTGATGATTAATAATTAGTAGCCCCATATAAACAAGAGATATTTTGAAGCAGAAAGTAGAATTGGTTGAACTAGTTATAAAATAAAACCAATGAAAAATATTTGTTTATTCTACAAGACTAATGTGATGTTTGATTCTATGAATACTGAATTACTAGTATGCTTTATAGAATTTAGCATACAATAAAAGATCCACTACTTTAAACACATATTTATTATTTGTATTAACTAGGCTTAGAAATCACAGATGCTCCTCTTTTCAACTTTTCTTTTTATTTGATATATCTAGTATCCAAAAGAATGTGTTTTATAAAGACAATTTCTCTCCAATAAATCAAGTCCTTTGACCATATTTACATCCCCCAATCTCACCCTTTAGCTCAACACCGCACTCCACTGGTCTTCTTCCCTCCCCAGCCTATTGTCATATATGTGCTCTTATATAGCTCTGTTTTCGGCATGTTGATTTATGAACAGAAAGGCAATTCTAGGGACCACAAATAAGAAAGAATGATGTGATATTTGCCCTTCTATAGTTGACTTATTTTGCTTAATTATTGGTCTCCAGCTGCATCCATTATCCAGCAAATAATAGAATTTCTTTCTTGATTATGGCTAAAAAAGATAACACACACACCACATGCACACATGCACAAACATGGTAAATTGTTATCAACCAACTGAAGACAGTATCAGGACAAGTTCTTATTTTTCTCTATGATAATGTATGTTGGCAAGTCACATAAAAAACAACAGCATTTGTGCTTCTCAATGCAGTCCCACATGCCTCCACGCTTTTGCTGCTCTCATTGTTGGGACATAAGTCTCTACATAATATGTTCCCCTTTAGATCATTTAAAAAATCGATTATGTTATATGTAAGTTTGCACTTTCTGCACGAGGCATCCACATTGCTGAGGTATTAGCAAAGTTGTTGCTTATACACAGTTTTACGCTCTAAGCAGTTTTGGTTGGAATGGTAGGAATATAATTTATGTAACTTATACTGTGTTCTAATTTACTCCAAGTTTAAGTACTTATAGTAGGAACTAGGTAATTAGTAAAGACTAGAGAAGGTATATTCAAGAAAAGTATGATAAATATGGGTGAATAACTCTACACAAGGGAGGGCAGAATAAAAGAATTCTAGTTGACATCTAGTTGGCAGGCAACTCTGGGCACATGCTACTTGAGCTGTTCTACATCTTTAAAAATGTTTTAATAACAGATTTATTACTTTTTGTGTGTGAGTGTGTGTTTGTGTGTCTGTGTGTGTCCCACAGGGTGCATGTGAAGGTCAAATAATGATTTTTTAGGGAATTGTACATTTTGGGGATCAAACCCAGGCTGTCAGTGGTAGCAAATAAAAAGTTCTCTTGCGTGGAGACAGGATGCTGAGGTGCTCATTGTACCAGTACCATGTTGAATCTCCAGGAAAACGATGCTCTACATCACACTGACAATTATGAGAGAACAGAAATAAAAATGATCTATTTAATCAATTAAAACTTTTTTAATTAATTTGTTTTAGTTAAATAACTGTTTAATTCATATATCCAATTAATATTTAATTTAATTAATATTTTATCTAATTAAAATATAATGATTTTAAAATATGTAACATAATTTTGTATCACTAGCCTTTAAGGAGGATTATTTCTTTTTACAAATACATGAAAAGTACTGTGTAGGAAATATCGGTATTGTTTGTGTGTTTTACACAGAGGTATCAGGATGAACATATTCACTGTTGCGAAAATCTGGATTTTCTTATTAATGCTATTTAAAGTCTAAATACAGAATCTTCCTCAGAGTTTAACCTAAAGCCTTTTTTTTTTCATGCTTGATACAAGAATGCCAACTTTATTATGCTCAGTGGGAGCTTCTAGAGGGATCCTTAACTGATAACCATGCCCAGCTCTTGGGATCTTTTAGATGCAGGCTTCACCAGAACCCACTCCCTTGCCACCAGGGTCTCGTGCTCAGAGCAGCTGCAGGCACAGGTAAACAAGATGTTTTGCTCAGTTCACTCCAGCAGGAAAAGGATCCGAGGCAAAACCTAAAGCCTTTTTATGGCCAACCTCAGCCAAGAGAAGTCTTCTGTAACGCATCCACAGACAGGAGCAGAGGGAGATGCATGCCGATGCTCAGCTTTTTATTACCACTTATTGCAGTCCTAGGACCCAGCCTATTGAATACCACAGTCCACAGATTCGTGTGAATCTTTCTACGTCAATAGATCTCATGTAGATAATTCCTACCAGGCATGCCCAGAAGCTAGCCTAACCTAAACAAGACCTGAAGATGGACCCAGAGAGAGGTTTGCAGTCTAGATGGTTGTAGGTTCTGTTAACTTGACATCATTAGCCATCACAAAGAGACTTATCCCAAATGCCCTATGGTTATCATTGGTATAAAACAATTAATAGTCAAACTGAGTTTCCAACGGGATACTCTTCCTTTTAAGCAATTTGTTTAAAACTACAATTTGGTATTATCTCTGTATTAAAACTACAATTTGGTATTCTCTCTATAAATGTACACATTCATAGTACAAAAATTTGGACTGTACACAAGGGAGAGAAAGTTCTAAACACAGTGTACTTAGGGCTCTGTTTCTACCTAGCACAAGTAGGTTAGGGGATAAAATTCCTCCCAACTCCGCCTAATGTGAAGTACTTTGCTTTTCCAGTGAGTAGTTCAAGATGACTGTAAACATACACACATCACAAACATGGAAGTTTCCCTATGCCAGGGCATGAGCTGGGTGGTCTCTGTGAATAAACAGGCAAACCACAGTTAAGTCCAGAGCTGTAGGTGGTATCAGTGGAACAGACAAGAGTGACGAGACATCCTTTCTATTCTGTGGGCCATGCCATAGATCTTGCTGAGTAGGGAGGAAGCAGTCAGCCCACTCCAGAGCCAGGGGAGGTCTGCTGAAAGGGACTTGCAGACTTTGCAGATCTGGATGAAATGGGTTCTGTGATATCCAGTAATAGCCTCTGTAATTGCAGTCATGTCTATTCTTAAGATGCTCGGAGTATTTTGATGAATTGAGAAGTTGCTGAGTCAATTATCTGTGTACATTCCCTAAATTTTCAAATGACAATTTTATATATATGCTTTGGGTGGCTGCAGGGAGCCAAATCTGTTGCTTATCTCATCAATTGCTCTTTTCCCCTTCTTCAAATCTTTGCATCTACATAGAAAGCCTGTAGAGACAGTCTCTCTCAGAATGGATTTCATTTTATCTTTGCTATTAATGATAGTGATAGTGTGAGAGATATTAAATTATGACCCTGTTGAATTCTGGAGCGCCAGATCATCCACAATGATATTTTACTTTATTTCTGTATGGTTGTGCTTCTTACACGGAGGCAGGGTTTGGTGGTGGACTGTAACGAAACTGCCATCAGTAGGATGAGCTTCATGGGGTACAGGATGTTTTTGTTTCCTTTGTTTATCTACTGAGAATATGTATTGGCACTGTCTCACCCCTGGGAGGCATCTCTCTGGCCCCAGTTTTCTTTTAGTTTTATTCAGTGCAGAAAAGAACCACAATATTCTATCATTGTCTCCTCTCTCTCTCTTCTGAATTCACTTTTGCTTTATAAGTATTGGTGTTTTCCCTGCATGCACCAGTGCGTCAGATGCGTGCAGTGCCTACGGAAGTCAAAAGACAGCATTGGATTCCCTAGAGTTGGAGTTACAGACAATTGTGAGACTCCCTCTGATTGCTAGGAACTGAACCCAAATCCTCTACTAGAGCACATTGTGCTCATAAACATTGAGCCATCTCTCCACCTCATCTTCATAATTCCTTATTGCTTGAAATATCTATATTATTTCCCACTAAAGAAATGAACCGAGTTCAGGACATTAGGTGTCTCCGCATGTTTCCCCCACCTTTGCTATATTTCCGACTGCATAACCTTTCTGCTCCTTTAGTTCCACTCTGTCTGTTTTAAACATAAAGCTAAACAGGGCAGGACTCAAAGGCCTAGAATATTGGTTACATAGGCAAGAATATAAAGCCTAATATGACAGATGTATGTTGATAGTCACCCCAGGTTAAAAAATATAAGACACAAATCTATATGAGAATTAGGTTCAAAATAACAAGGAAGCTATCTACAAATAATAAAATAAATATTATAATAAACTAATATAATATAAAAATAATATATATAATGCATTTATAATATGTATTATTTTATTATATAAAATAAATATTATAATAAAATAAAAATTTCTGATAAAATTCTTCTATAAGAGCAATAGAAAGCATGCTTGTGTAACTGTATATGATCGTAATTAGCATGTATTTTGGAGAAAGAACACTGTAGAAAATTTTAAGTTTTGTCTCATCAGTAGTTTTATATTTTTCATATCTCTGATGGAAATATCTTTTCTTAGGGGTATGTCCTTTCCCAAATAATTTCTTTGAAATTGTAGATTTATATATATATTCTAAATTCTATATACATACACATTTACTGTTTCACAGCGATCTTTAAGGGTCTTACAGAAAGCACATAGACACACATAGACAGGCACAAGTGATTTAATATACTATATATTCCTAGGGGGAAGCTGGGTCTGGAGAAACTCTGAGGCTCCTACCACTCTTGATTCCCTATAGTATCATCGCTTGGGTTCAGCCTACATCCTGCAGAGATATTGAAGAGTTCACATCTTTCATGCTGGACCTCCTCAGGGTACTCTAATTTTCCACAGCTGCGTCCATGCCATTCACTCCTAGGTTCCTGGCAAACTTAGCCTTGATGGTTGACAGGTGTGGGAGCTCTTGGCTCCAGGCAGCAGCGATAGGGTTGGGAGGGAGGCTTAACTCAAGTTTTGCCAGAATCCTCCAATGCCTGAATGGTCATAGTCTTAATTTCTCACCATGCTCAATTAGTGTGGATTTTTAAATCCATCAGAAAGCACTGTGGTCGTACAAGCATCAGGACATAGGCTTATCACCGGAGACGGGAAGCCAGAAATCCAAAGGTATGCAGCAGTAGCACTCGCAGTAACGGGTCCACAGTGATGCGGGAGGACAGGTTAGCATCTCGACAAAAGGGCATTGAGACGCCCGGCTCATTTTAAGGAAGAGTCGAAGATCGCTTCTCTGTCTTTCCTTTGCCCTCTTTAGAAAAAACGTGCTCTTATAAATTTTTTAAATGATCAAAGCACTGTGGAATGGTATGTTTCTAACTATTTTAATTACTTGATTTGTTTCCGTTTCTCCTTGTGCACAGTCAGTGGCCACCTAAAGTGGCTCGAGCTGCTAGTGGGTCGTCGTAGAAAGCCCAGATGACAGTGGGAAATTTCTTTATGATGAAGGGAAACATTAATAAAAGCTTCTCTCATGTTTACCCTTTTAAATTGGCCCTGGAGGAGTTGTTCAAGCCACCCCTTTGGCAGCATGTGGCTGATACATTGGCTATGGAGTGCTCTCTGTCCGTAGGTGGTAAAGAGAGCTACCTTTTTCTGACCTGGTTTGGTATACCACTAAAGTTTCCCTTGAACTTTTTGTTCCTGTGTGGGCGTGTATAAACATTAAGTCTTTGTCTATAAAGAAAATATTGCCGTAACTTTAAGGAAAATGTCGCATTTTCTTTCTGACGGTGCTCTCAGAACACTAAATATTCCTTTCTACCTTTAACTTTGGAGATGCTGTGGAGAAAGGACTGTCTGGGGATTATGTTATGATAGCTTCAGTTTAAAAGAAAAGAAATAAAGATGAACACAAATACAATATTTTTAAAATGTGAATTTTCTAAAGTGCCCTCCCACTCAACTATCCATGAGAAATATCTAACAAAATGCACTAGATAACTTGTCGGGCTCCCTCAGAAGTCCTGGGGACTCAGAGGGTCAGGGGAGATGAAACACATGTGACGTGCCTCAGTGGGAAGGAGTAACTCAAAGGGAATGGCTAATCCAGACCAGAGTGGCTGGTCCTCCAGATGACGTGCCCTTCTTACTGTTCCTGCCTATAGCCCTGCAGGACAGAAGGCTGAGCTTAGAGTGTCTACGTTAGCACAAGACAGAAACTTTCCTTCTGACTCCAACGTCCTCTCTTGAAGATATGGGTTTTAGTCAGCTTTACTTTCAGGGTTCAACGTTAAGCCTGTTGTGTGGAAGAACAAAGGAAATTATATCGTGTTATTAGATACTGAAGGACAGAGATGTCTATTGAGTTTTGTATCATTGATTTTTCACAAGTAAATGAACAGAACCCAAAAATATCGATTCTTTTATTCCAATTTTGTAGATGGATAAATTGCAACCATAAGAGGTTAGGGTCCACTCACCCAACTAATGGATGCCTATGAGAATCTGGACTTCACCTGTTCCAAAACCATCTTCTGGCTCTACTGTTCAAAATTTTGTTCTTTGAGGGAAAAAATGTACTTTTCTTTAGAAATGAGTAATGACCTCATAGTTTCTACTTCAAACTTCTCTCCATGTCATACAGAAGGAATGAAGAGATGGGAAGAAATGGGGACCAATTTCAAATCTCACGATTCTTATCTTTAGGCTTTAGATGATAAGCACTGTTTTATCCATTATTTATATATTTTAAAAGCAATTTACTTGGAATAAATTAGAGGTGCTTTAACTACAACACCAATAATACCACAACTAGGATTCACACATCTCCATCACCCCCAAATCTTGCTTGTGTTCCTCGATATTTTTACTTTCACCTCAGACAAAACTTGGTGTACTCTGAGTTCTTATGTGTATTTTTCTAGTATAGAATTTCATGTAAATAAAACTGTACAGCATGTAACTTCCTTAGTTCATCATGATACTCTTTGGAGTCGTCCCTGTGTCTTTGAATGTCTTGAAATGTCTTTGTAGCATCTTCCTAAACCATTGAGTAGCATTTTATCATACTGATAAAACACTCTGTATTCCTTCTGCAGACAGTATTTTTTCCTGTCTGATTTTTTTAAAAATAAAACTTTATATTTATTTTTTCTTTTAAGCTGACATTTTTGAAACATATAGTCAGGTCTTACTTTTTCATCCAGAAAAAAAGCCTCTATTTTTTATTTGGAGCATTTGGGACATTTATACTTAATGTAATTATTAATTGCATTTGTACTGATCAATACATAAAGTGATTTACAAAAAGCTAGAGATTAGATAGAATTTTCAGTAGGACTAATTTTTCCTTGCCTTTGTTTTTTTTAATTCAGTATTTACGATTTTCGTTTAGATATGCTAAGTGCCTTACAATTAATTACTTGGGAGTGTATATGTGCATTTATGTTTAAATTATTCATCTTTAATTTTTTATCTTATCTCCAACCATTATTATACTGGTTCATATGCATAAATCTCACAATGGCTCATTAATCCTTTGTCCCTACTTGTGTTGCTGTACATGTTGCCTCCAGTTAGGAATGTATAAGACCAATACAACCTTTGAAATTTCATCTTATTCTACCTGCTTTTCAAGTTCAGAATATCTTATCAGCATTGTATTATACTTGTTTAAATAACTACAGAAGAGTTGCCCCTTCATAATCAAAAACAAAGCTCTTGTGTTGTGTTACTATATATTCTAACCATAAAAAAAAATCTTTCAAAATATAAACTACCTTTACCCGGTTGTGGTGCTTGCTCTGGGCAAACATTTAAGTTCCGTTTAAAATTGACCTTGGGAATTGTCAGGTTCTTCCCCACTATGACAGGTAGGCTATGTTAATGTACATATTACTGTTGGAAGAAGACTGAGAAGGAAATTTAGAAGATATAGATGAAGATAAATAGTAATACACATGTATATAGATATAAAATATAATCGTACCTATATAAACCTAAATAAACTTTTCCTGTAGCTTTCTAATATATATAGATCATGGATTTCCATGGATTTGTCATGGAATTATTGAAAAAATCACAGGTGGAAGAACTATAATATGCAGAGTGAGAGAGGAAGAAATAGACAGAGAGGAAGGAAGGAAGGGAGGGAGGGAGGGAGGGAGGGAAGGAGGGGGCAAGAAAGAAGGAAGAACAATTATGATGTTTCTACTTCTGAATCCTTCATTTAGGTCCTATGTCTATTTATCACTCCTTTTTTTCTTTCCCTACCTGATGCCATTTTAGTGAGAAGGATTGAGGACATTTTGTTACTCCATTGTTGAAAATCCCCCAATGGATTTTCACTAAAATTATAAATTCTCAACCTCTCACTATATTGAATAGCATTATGTTGTCATGCAAGTTTGCCTTTTTTTATTATTCTGTTTCATTTTGTCTTGCTTATGAGGAAGTCTTCTGAGTGTCAGCTATTCTTTACTGTCTGAACTCAGCACACACTTCCTTTCCCTTCTGCCTTTCAAGATGTGATTTGATCCTCTGGAATGTCTTCTGCTCCGTCTTACCACATCCTCTCTTTCTTCTCTCACATCCTTCCCTGTCTGGCTTTTTGATTTTGTTGAGGTGGTGCATGGTGCATAGCATCATCTTCTCTTTTGTAGTTTGGGTATGTTTATTTCCTTGATGCTGTCATGGCCTCTAGTACAGACCAAGTTCTAGAACTAAACAAGCTATGGACCTCATCAGTCCTTCGCCTCTTTGAGTCTCTCACTAGATAGTGAATTACTTGTGTCTAAATACTGTTTTCCATTATTGAATTATTAGCATGTAGTAGACAACTTGGCATGCAATAATTATTCATTCTATATTTGTTGACTAAAATAATTAAGTCCACTACTCATGCTTCATCAAAACAGAATTCTTGATTTCTTTGGTACCCCATATCAGACCTTCAAGCTCTCTGGAAATACCTTTTTCCCAAATAAACATTAAAATAATCTAGTGATGGGATTTTTGCTCAAGGAGCATGAGACAAGTCATACCTCTTTACCTTTTAAACTTTATGTCTATAAAAATATTTATGTCTCCCAGATAAAAACGTGATAATATGTATCCATTAATGACCATGAAGAATCAGATGTTTGTAGAAGTATCCTTAACATTTCATCAAAAAAGGCTATGAATTCTTTTACCACTTTCAAATTATAGTTATTTTTACTTTTGAATTCCGTTCAAGGTATCCAATTTAGTCTTTACACCTTTTGAGAATTAAGCCTTAATTATGTTCCTGATCACTGCCTCTGCGTCCTCAATTTAACACATACTCACAGTGTAAGCTTGCGTAGCATTCAGATATAACATTCTTAGTGGTCTGATCATGGATCTTCACCTTATTCCCTCAGATATCCACATTGATGGTCAACTTCCTTGACCTTTTTTACCAACAGAATGTTTGCATCCCTTAACAAAAATCATTTTATTAGATAAACTATGGCTAATATGAATTAAGACTCTTCATACTTCAATTTGAACTTTATTCAACAATAAAGATTAAATCATATAGATGAGCATATGGTTGGCATGAAGTTTGTTGGCCTAGATTTCTTAAGATAAACCTTAACCTTTTTAGAATACCAGATATATTCCTTACATTAATGTGTTGCATAAAATGGATATGATCAGCATATTTATAAGATAAAATGTTTGAGGATATATTGAAATCTTATCATGCTTATGCTATAGAATCAATAAGGATATATTGAAATCTTATCATGCTTATGCTATAGAATCAATATATAAGAGTCATTAAAACATCAACTTAAAGGGAAAATAAAGAAGTGTAGTGAAATAATATAAAGACAAGATATCTGTATCTGTTCAACATGAGCTAAAATTCCTGTATCTGAATTCTATCCACACCCTCCCAAGAAGACAAAATGAGATCTATAAATGTCAGGACTCTAGTGAAAAAGTCATAAGGAAGAGCATGTGGTGCTCTTTATGTCACGACCAACAGCCTATCATTTCATAGGGAAGAGTGCGATGAGCTTTACAACACAACCAACAGCCTATCATCTCATAGGGAGAGCGTGTGGTGGTCTTTATGTCATGACCAACAGCCTATCATTTCAAACTTGGTTGGGCTTTGCTCTTTATCATCCAAGGTATGATCCACATCAGATGCTGTTTTCCAAAATCACCATGATTACAGAGATCGCATCATTGAGATATTTCCAAGTGACTTACATACTGGCCATATACTTCATGTGGTAGGAAGCTCCCTCATAGATGGGAGCTTTGAAAGTTTAGAAATCGAGCTGTACTTTGCTTCCCTGGCTCTGAAGAAGATTACATCTCAAAGTTTCATGACCAAATTAATCTGTAGCTCACCCCCTCCCCACTGTCTTTCCCTTGGTTTTATTATTACTGACAATATTGTAAGAGCGGTGTGAAATGGCCAATTCACACATGTGCCACGTTTTGCACACTGACTGAACCTGCTGGAACATGATTTCCCTAAGAATGATGGCAGTAATAAAGATCTTCTGGCAGAGGCTTGCAAAATCTGCACCCATTTTAGTCACTCAGTAATGGCCCATAAAATTCTTTGAGAACTGCAGGAGAAAAACAATGTACAAACTCATGCATAAATTAAAACTAGAAGTGCCAGCTCACGAGAACACCGCTTCTCACACTAGGACTACTGTGGAGCAATTAAAAATAAACAAACGCATAACACTGGGTGCAGCCAACGGTCACCAGAGAAAGTGTTCTCTGTTGGAGGCCCAACCATTACCCAGCACTTTTCCTTGAGTAGAAGCCTGTTTTGGTCGGTAAAAATGTGCACAGTAATTTATGTAATCCTTCTGATGGGTTTTCTTTCAAAGACATTGTCAGCTTGAATGGATGAGAAGCAAAATGTTCATCCTTATTTCCCGTTGCATTAAGGATCATTTCTTTGCACAGAGTATGGAGCACAGACAAAAACCGAGTCGCAGTTGTCTTATTTCTATCAAAGTTTGAAATTTGAGCTCTAATATTTTCAAGGCTAAACAACTCAGAAGTGTTCTTGTTTTTTCCTTTAGCATTTTAAAGAATGTCCCCCTTTACATTTTGGTATTCATCTTACCTCTGTGAAAAATGAGTGTAAGGAAGAAGGTCGGCGAGACAGCCTCGGAGATGGTTCTTGTGGTAACAGATCGGCTAGCACTGAGCACCATCCTTAACCATCTCTGCTGCCCTCTTATATTCACAGTCTTTTGTTTATTTGTATTTTGTATTGCTTTATGAAATGTAATTTCAAATAGTTTGAGCCAGACTTGAATCTCTGATTCTCCTACCTCAACCCCCCCAAGTTTTGGAAACACAGATGTGTGCATGACCTGTAGTATTGTGTTCTTTACATCCAATGTTTCAGATTTTTTAGTACAGCGAGAATCAATCCACCAGGTAAGTAGAGCACACCTCCAGTAGCATCATTTGAGAGGTGGGAGTAAGATTTGTATCATGTGATCAATGCCATTATGAGTAATATAATGAGTACTCACCAGCCAGGGCTACAAAGTAAGACCTAAGAAGAAGAAAAGGAGGAGGAGGAGGAAGAGAAGAAGAGAAAGAGAAGGAGGTGGAGAGGAAAGAAAGAAAAAAAGACAAGTGGAAGAGAAAAAAAATTTACAAAATTGTCTCCAAATTTTATAGGATAGATGGCTACATGCTTAGAACAAAAAGATGTGATCAAAAATGACACTCTTGCCAATAGAAAGTTTGCTCATTAGCCATTCAGAGAAATAGGGAAGACACATAGTGAAACTCCCTGCTTCCCATTAGTGAGACACTGTGTTCTCACCAAATTTGTGCAACTTTGAAGTTTTTCTCTTTAATGTTTTTCCTGTATTTCCTATTGACTTTGTATGTGCTATTTTCAGCTACAGTCCACTTACTTTCTTGACTGTGGGTACGTACACACACACACACACACCATCACTGAGCAAGCAAGAAAAGAAACTACCACACACTTTTGGGTGAGTTATGAAAGTGTTCCTAAGACAAAAAGTTATTTGCTACACCACTGAAGGCCTAAGGAGTTGCTAGAGAATCACAGCTTGCCAGTGTGGAGCCAATGCCCACATAATCATGGGTTGACTCAAGAAGAATGTGAGAAAGGAGAAATTCATTGACAGCCTTGCATAAGAACACACAGGAAAGTCAGAAGAAGCCCACACAGCTGGCTTGGTTCTTAATTCTCAAGGTGCTCTTCTTGAAGGACTGAGTTTTTACAATGGTAAATGAGGTGATTGGGCACTCTTTCAGCTCTGAGCTGTGATTGAGACCAGTCCTAAAGCTCGGTTGGTAGAGAGCTGGCCTGGCATGCAGAAAGCCCTCACTATGGTCCCCAGCATCCAAAAAACCAGGCTTCCTGGACACACCTGCAGTCCTAACACTGAAAAGGTATAGGGAATAAAATAATAAAGATTAGGACTCAAGATCATCTGCTGCCTACAAATTTACTATATAGCAGCAAATGATCTTGAACCTGGTCTCAAAAATAATAAACAAATAAATTTATATAATATATTGAATTAATTAAATTGTATTCAAACTGATTTTAAGCAGTTTGAAAACATGTATCGAATTATGAAATCTCTTTTTTCTCTAGAACTTCTCATTTGTAGAAGAAAATTTTAAAGTGCTCACATGTGTGTGCAAAATAGAGTTCTAGAGGTCCTATCTAGAAGACAGGCCAACTCTGGTCCCAACTTCCAGCTCATAGTTGCTACCTTGGATCTACAGTAAACACATTAGTTTAGTTATTTTAAAGGAAATTGATCTAATTGTTTCAAGGAAGACATATAACCTATGCTATACAATCAGTGATTAGCCATGATAGTTATTACAGTAGATATTTAACTGGGGTTATACCATTAAGTATCTTCCTGAGGGTAATGAAAAATAGTCAGAAAAAACTATTTTACTCCCAAGATTTTAGCAATAAAAAAATTGCCCTGTTTGGAGTAAGGATTAAGGCAGGTTGAGAGCTGAGGCAGAAAGAGAGAATAATTTCTTTTGAATCTCAAATTCAAATGTTTAAAGTGTATTTGGTTTGTGTGATATTTTCTCTCCATTAAAATAGTAATTTTCTCTGAAACTCGGTCTCTAAATATTCAAAATATTGGCTATCATACCACCTTACAAGTTTATACAAATATTTTGATGAGATAAAGCTTGCAAAGACCTTCGTAAACATAAAATATACAAACATATGGCTAATATTATTTTTATACATATTTCTGCAATAAATTTTAAGAAGTTCCTGCAGTTAAGAATAAAATGCTGTGCTGTCACAGTGTTCAAATAAAGTCTGTTGCCAAAAGAGGCTAGGTGACGCTAACTTGCATGCCCTTCTAGTCTGCGCGCCTTTTGGGATGCTTTTTCGTTTTATCATCTCACCCAGAAGCCTGCTTACAGGACTAAGGAGATGTCTCAGTAGTTAAAGTTCTTGCTGTACAAGTGAAGTACTCAGTTTGGACCCCCAAAACCTACATTCATGCTGGGCAGGCAGAGCAACCCACCCATGATTCCAGAGCTGAGAAGACATAGGCTGGGGGTCCCCAAACATGCTGGCTAAATAGGGTAGCAATGTAGAGAAGCTCAGCCTATCACCAGGAGACACTATTTTGATGAACAGGAAGGACAGTGATGCAGGAAGATTCCGAGTATCATTAGGGACTCCACAAGTATGCGTATATACATGGACAGAGCACAAACACTTGGGTATACACCCTCCCTGCAGTCCTGCTGAATGAATGGCTGTGGATTTGTTTCTGAATTACCAATTACTACTCAATAGTAGTTTTTTTTTTAACCTGGTAGTTTTTACTTGTTCAATTCTCAATTCAAACCTATAGTAAAAAACGAAATGTTCTAAATGTCAAGAATTAATATTCAAGTTGTTTAGAAAGAATGAAAATAGAGATTTTGTGAACAAAACTAAATCTACAAGATTTTAATTGGGGTCTGATATCTTTAATCCACACAGTTTGGGCTAACCAACTTCAGAAAAGAGTAGTAATTCCAGAACCCAGTTTGCAAGATGATTATATGGTTAATGCAGGATTAAATTTTCTTTCAATTATAAACCTGACTTTGGAAAATGGTCTAAAGAGAATGAAGGGGGAAAAATCCTACACTAGGTCTAAAGTAGTTTTAAATACGCTTCCTAATTGCTGGGGGCTATTTTGCTCTTCGTCTAATCATTGTCTGAATTACTGAAGCTCAACTCATCTCATAAAATAGGTGAGCTTTTGGTAATGAAGTCAGATAATGTCTTATCTGATTGTCAGGCTAGGCAAAATGGGCAGTGTGCTTAACCATTGGTAAAGATCTCCTACACTGAAATATTTGCATCTATGCTCCTCGGTGCAAACCAATTCACTGAAATAAGAGAAGGCTTAGTAATGGGAAAGCATTCGCTAAGCTGTGCCTTCAACTATTTAATACAATCACTTGTTATTTAAATAAAGGTAATTAAAAGTGCAAAGCACCGGAGCAGTTATGGCTCTGTTCAAAGGAACCAGAAAACAAGAGGATTTTGTTTGTTTATTTGTGTGAGGAAAAATCCAACAATTCCTAGATGTTGTAGACTTCACATTGAGAGTATAGACTTCACAGTGAGAGTCCCACCCATACTTTCAAGTTGCTGGAGATTATCTCATTTAAATAAACAGTCATTTTATGACTTTTTTTTCCCCCAAGGAAACCTGCAATCCTTGGGGTTCTTGAATTAAGGAGTTCCACACCAAAGTTCTGTAAATTAGCTGTGTGGTATTCATGGTATCCAAAGCATTTCCCTGCAGGGAGCCTTGGGTGGGCAGAAATCAAAGACCTGTGGGAATCTTCTGCCTCCCGCCATCTTCTGCTCACTGGTATGCTTCACACCCGTCCTTTCAAAGTGTATTTCCTAAACTATTATTTGTTTGCTTCTCATGAACAACATGAAGCAGAGGACCACGTTCAGCTGCAGAGTCCTTTGGGAGTGCTTTCCCACAGAGGATTGCTTACATGCATTAGTTTTATGGCACATAGCATGAAAATGTTTCAGAGTGGATTACCAACAACAACCACAAAGGTATTTTAAATGATACACAGAATTGCACTGGTTCTTCCTTCTTAAAAAATATCTACTGAAACTAAATTATATTCACAATCTGAAAATACCCAAATTCCCCTTCTCCCACAGCAATAGCAAGTATTTCCTTGGCTTTAAATCTGACGTACTTCTAGACACACCCAAGAGAAGAGCTTAGCACACTTCCTATCCTCAGGGAAATTTGTGCAACGTGGGTTTCTATGGAATGGATCTACTTTACCAAAAGTAAGAATCTTTGTCCCTGCAAGACCCACAAACAAAACAACAGACAGGCAAGCAGAATAAAACAAACAAAGAAAAATCCCACAAAACTTGTGAAACTGAAAGCCATTAGAGAGAAAACAGGGTGCATATCCTGGTCCTCTGCCAACTTTCAGCTGCTGCATCCTTCCATGTACTTCCTATTCATGCCCCCATCCTTCCATGCACCCCTGTTCATTCCCCCATCATTCCATGCACTTCCTGTACATTTCTTCATCCTTCCATGCACTTCCTATTCATTTCCCCATCGTGTCATGCACTTCCTGTTCATTTCCCCCATCTTTCCATGCACTTCCTGTGTATTTCCTCATCCTTCCATGCACTTCCAGCAAACACATCTACAGCCACTTACCTACCTAACAATGACACCACTGGGCCAAGGGAAAGGAATCTGACAACCTGAATGTGTGACCCGTCAGGTTGATTAGGGGAATTTAACAACTCATTAATTTTCTTTGATAATGTGTATCTGCTTTTCTACAGAAAACTAAATCATAGCCATCAACTCTAAAATGTCCCCGCTTACTTCTGTAGAAATGTCCTCATACTAGGTCAGGTCAGGGGTCTTATCTACTTGTTTTCCAAATAAAGCAGTTTCATTTGGGGTTAAAAACCATGATAGGAGCTAGTCTCGCCCACAGAGTTGAACTGCTGCTCTGGGCTTGAAGAGTCAGAAAGAATTAGTGAATGATTGACTCTCCAGTCCTGGAACCCAGCCTAAAACAGGGAACTTTAATAGTGAAATTGTCATTGACTGTGTATTCCCTGTGTGACACTTGGCCTATGAACAGTAAGGAGGAAGGGAGGCAAGTACACATTTGTCAGGAAGTCTCCACTGTCTCTTTTTTCCCCAAAGGCAGGAACTGTCAGCATTTGCCACTTCAAGCTTGCCCATGTTCTGAGACTTTTGCTTTCTGTGAAGGAAGCGGTTTCAGCTGTCTCTTTATAAGCTCCTAGAGCCAGGAAAGAGATAATGACTGCTAACAGCAGGGTTAACCGGCACCAAAGCTGAAGGACAGAAACATACAAGAATATGTTTTGTCATAAGCAATCACAGAATAGGCCCTTTTCATGGGTGATTGGACAGAAGGAATAACAGAACTGGGAGACTAGTAGTCTGATGCTTGTTGTTCATGTAAATTCGTGTTCTGCATTTTAGAATTCACTGAAGGTGAAGCTTCTGCTATGGGAATAAGCCCCATTAATCAGGTCATTCCTCCAGGTAGATTCAGAAATAGCTATTTTTGGTGATTAAACTTCATATATTATATCAGGTAACAGAGCATGCTGTTAGCAGCATGCCATCTCCAAAGGCAAGCAAAGGTATTCATTTTAGATAAGGCAGGCTAACGCATGTCAACTCGAACTCTGCTCAGAAATATAGGCAAGACTAAGCTACGGAGTACCCCTAAATAGCTGAGCACATCTACTGAGAACCTAAAATGTGCTACATGAGATACAAAGAAGAAACATTATTTAATATATTGTTCTGTTCTATTTTATAAGCAATGCAATTGCAAGAGATTCAAGAAGACAAATTAATAATCTTCTACAAAACAGAAATGTGTTAAGGCATAGGAGTTATATAAGTGTTTAAACACCTGGGACCCTCATTAATTGAGAGGCTTATGAAGGATATGAAGTCTATAAAAAAAATCTTGGACAAGGTTGTTTACAAAGAGAAGGCAGGAAAATAACTAGAGAACCTGGAGATTTGGCTCAGCATATATCATGAAGCTTAGGCACAAATTCATCTTCTGAGTGTTGTTTCTGGGACAAAGAAGAGTTAAGGAATTCAGGAAACCTTTGTATAAGCCTGAATAGGAGATCTAAGAAACCATAAAGTATCCATTTTTAAAGCAATCGGTGTCTTGACATGTCCAGCACCTTTCTTCTGATAGTATAAGTGAAGCCCAAACACAGTCCCACATCCCATCCCAGCCACAAAAGCTTCAAGCAGACAGACTGTTGAAGATTGTTTTGGGGGGTGGTGGCTATTTTTCTAAAAAAGAGACTGTCTCTGATGAATATAATATAACTTTGTGTTTAGTGACTATTCCGTTCAGTTTGGGTTTTTTTTTTTCCCCAACAAACCACGGCATGAAAAAGAAAAGACTGCCACTTTAAGAAAGCAATTCCAGAACTTTTGATGAGATTGCTCTAGCAGACCAACTTGAAATTTGGAGGAAAATAACTCAAACAATGTAAATTTACTAAAAGGTGCTCTCCTGGGAAGGGCAACCTCTTACCTCCCGCCTGCTCAGCAATCGCAGTGCTGCGGAGAAGGGAAATCTGTGGTTTCAACACAATTCAAACATTATTGTATCAGATCTGAAAACATTTATTCATTAAGACTAAAATAAAGGAAAATGTTTTGAAAAATAACAGCCAGTAATTCAAGTCTGGCTGGGCTAGATTTAAACTTGAGTTCTGGCCATTTTCTTGTATGCTATCACAAGTATTTACCATGACAACATCTGCATAGAATTACCTACTCACTTCTGAGTATTTAATGTGCATACTCTTGAGGAACATGTGCCTTGTGGTCTGTTACATATAATTTAAAGACCACATTAAAAGAGTCAGAAGTGGAAAAGATGTTTCCAAAAATCTTAAACATGGACGTTTTTCATTTGGAGTTCTGAAAATGTGCACCATTTGCTTTAATACACAGAGACTGAGTTACAAAATGTCTGTGGAAATGTAAAGTGAACCTCAAAGTCCCTAGCTTTAACGTGTCAAGAAAGCATTATATCTTGGTAAACAGTAAGATGAAAGTCCCATGAAAATATATAGTAAAATATTCAAGGAAATGCGTGTTTATCACTTGGCCTTTTTTAATCAAGCAACAGGAAAAGAAGGCTTCCTGTAAATGTTCTTCCATAATTTTAAAATTTTAAACAGAAACAAACAAAATCTGAATAGGATAGATCATCAGAGAAGGAAGCTTACAAGATGCAAACCAGACAGGAGAGTCTGGGAAACTCATCCTCAGTCTGAAGAATGTTAGATCTCACTACATAGCCTTGCCTGACCTACAACTCACTATGTAAATCATGATGATCTTAAACCCGTAGAGATATGCCTGCCTCTGCATCCCTGGGATTAAAAGCCAGTCCACTATTCCCAGTGTTTATTTATGCTTCTATTTATTTTATTACTTATATATATTTTAAACATTTATATTGAGGTACTAAGAAGATAGAGTCATGACCTCTTGTTTGGCTTTGAAGCATCTTAACTAAAATGTATTCCTTGCAGGGATTGTCTTCATTTTCAAAAGGGCAAACCTTACCCTTTCTCATTAGAAGTGCTTGTCACAGAGTGGCTTTATGAGAGTGAATACATTTTGTTAATGAAGTCTTGTTCTTGTCACTGAAGGTTCCTTGCATAGAAATAACTAGAACCATGCCTCAGCCAATGACTTAGAGTCAAAGTCTAGACTTTATATTGTATAGGCTTGACATGTTACTGAAGAGGGAGATGTACTGCTTCTCATTATGCTGTCCATTTCTTTGAGACACTGCAGGCTCATGTTCATATTGTGCATGTGTGTGCTCATGCATGTATGCATGTGTGTTTTGCTACCATCTTTATTAAAGACTCCAAGACTTGACCACTTCAGCAAGAACTGAGAGCATTTTTCACTCTGTAAATAATGACTTAATGTACAGACTGAAAATATCTACCTTTCATTTTTTTTTTGTAAAGAAAATTTTCCAGGGATGCCCTGGCCCTCAACTCGTCCAAACTACGAACAGAATTTTGTTTCCATATATAAACTGAGATCAATTTTCATAGCATATTAAATAAAAACAACAAAAAGGGAATTAAGTAGGAAAAAAATTAGGCGAAAAGTGTCACATGGGTACCTGAAAAACACTTTTATGATTACGTGTTTATGTTTATAGTAGGGAGCTCTGCTTAGGAAAGAGGGAACAAGCAAAGAAAATAAATATAGAAAATAAAGAAATATTAATAAAGAACATAAAAATCTTGCCATGACACGATAGCCCCTAACCTTTGGCAAAGTTCTATCTGTAGTAGAGCAATATTGACATATAATTCAGGCATATAAAAGAGGCACACTGAATTTAAATACAGAATTAACAGCTTGATTTGATTTTCTAGTTATTATTTTGCAATGCCACCTTCATTTGTTCTTATGGTCTGACTTTGGAATTGTGCTATAATTCTCCAAAAGAATGCTGTAAAAAAAGAAAATCTTCCTACACATGTATTAACAAAGTCCACCTCAAAATAACCAGAAATTGATCTTTCCTGCCTGAGTTTCTATTTATATTCTTAACATCATTGTTTTCAACAGCTTCCGTGTTTTGACAATTATCAGGAAATATCATTGAGGTTAATATTTGACATTCTGATATATTTAAAAACACTTAAAAACCATATTAGTTTGTATTTGTTAATAAACATTAAGATGGGGTATTTTATGATTATGGCTATATGAAATTCCTTCTTTCTTGAAATAAATTAAGCAATTATTTTTTTAAGATGGCATTTTGCTTTAGTGGGCCATTTTTATGCAAATAATTCAGATTGAGCTATATCAATATTCAGGTTGTTTATAATTGGAGCATTACACATTCACAACACAGTAGGGAGAAAATGAAGAATCTGTTTAGCCATACATCCCTCTGTCCCCAAATGATTCCCATTTGAACAAGGAAAATTCATCATTGTTCCTTTAGGACAATATGTCAGACAAAGACAATTTTCAAAATTATCAATTCAGAATTATCAAAATTATTCAGTGGGCCTCAATCAGGAATTCTTTCTTTTCTCCCCAAATCTGTGGTCTGTCACTATTGTCCTCTCATCCCCTTGCTTCTCTTGCTGTTTGTTCTCCTGGGTTTATTTCTGCCTGAATTTTAGACCTCCTGAGGCCACTTCAAAGCCATGTTTTCCCACACAGGGAGACTTTGAACTAGTTTCCCCTTAAGTTGTCCTTCTTGTTCTCAGTAATGACAACTAAGCTACCTGAAGGGTAGGAGATAATACTTCTGCTGAGAAGATAAAGAAAAGGGCAGGATATGGTAAAATATTAACTTTTTGACATAATGAGACAAAATATTTATGGATGCCTTTACCATTGTTAACCTCTTGAACGTTTTATCTCACTTAAAATACGCAGAAGCGCAGAGATAGGGATATTGCGTCTCACAGTTCTAAGATGAAGGGACTGAGAAATGCAGAACCCGGGAGTGAAGACGGATGTTTAAAAAAATCCCACACTAGCTCAGAACTGAGTATAATAGAGGGTTATTTATTTAGGGGTAGACCCACAGATTACAGTCCTCTCCACGAACAGGGAACAGGGATTGAATCATGCCATCAGAAGAGAGGCCGGATGTGCACTTTACATCGGCATATATAGTATAAGAGGCCATGCCCAAGTGGGCAGGTAACTTAAAGATCTAACTTAAAGGCTACTGGCTGTAGGAATTCCTACAGCACTTCCCCTTTTGTTTAAATAAGAGAGTTCTAAGCCTAATACAAAATTATAAACAGTAAGAACAAATATCAGGTATAAAAATTAGAATTATAACCAGCATAAACAATATCAAGCAAGAAACACATGATAAATGTTTCAATAATTATCCTATCCTAATGAGTTTAAGTCTTATATATAAATAACTTGGCCAAGTCATGAGAGGAAAGTTACTGCAACTCTCTAGTCTTCAACCCCATTGAAGACCTGAGAAGGGTAATATTACCTGAGCAAGCAGGAAGTGCAATCAAGCAACTTTCAAAATATGCAACAAATGACAGAGATAATTGACTACCTGAGCAATCACCCAAAGTTTCATTTGCAACATTGGAGCAACCAACTTTTACTAGAGTAACTGACAGACCATTTTTAGAGGCAGAAAAATTTTCAAAGCCATTTTACCTTGTCTTGGCAAGATTTGACAGTCTTTTTTTTTTTTTTTTTTTTTTTTTTGTATCCTGCTTGTCCTGTCCTGACATCGTGCATTTTGTCAGGGGTCGATGCATGGGCAGTTCTTTGCCCAAAGGCCAGTTTTGCCAAGAAGAAAACAAGCTCCAAGTGGAGTGTCTTCAGTGCTCACCATTCTCTCGGTAACAAATTAGTGCTGCCAGGAACAATTGTGTCTCACTTCAACAGAAGCCTGATTTATTTAAATGCCATATTCTACAGTCCTTGAAGTGGTTGATGATTACCTATCTAAGCAGAAGACAATCTCTATGTATCTAAAGAACCTGATTAGTCTAACTATAAGTATGACAAACATGGATGATTATTGATCTATAATTCTTAATAACTATATAACTTAAAGACTAAAACTTCATATTAGAGTATTAAACAATCTTTAAACAGCTGTGCAACAAATGAGGACAACAACCTAAAAATGTAAACAATGTATATCTTGATCAGAGGTAGGAATGTATATTGCAATATGATAAATATATTCTAAAAGTGTATCAATATACAAAATGTGCACATCTTTGATCCCAGCTCTTGGGAGGCATAGGCCAACCTGGACTACAGAGCGAGTTAAAAACAAAAGTATTTTGTCAATATCTCTGTAGCTGCTCCTACAAAATTATCTTTTAAATTTATATCAATCTTTAAAAATGTTTTAGCAGACATCATATTCAAGAACTGTGTTGACTGGGGTGTTTTTGAGTAAGCACAACCAAACAAACTTTACTCATTTTTTAAAATACATAAATCAATTCATAGCTATATCTTGGAAAAAAATTTGTTCAGACTTGAAAATTTGCTTCACACTTGGACTGAATCATCTCAAGTCATACAGATACACCAACATGCCTTTCTTTTTCAGTTGTATGCTTCATATGTAATAGAGAACATATAATATGTATAAATAAGAATTTCTATTATTGTATTATTTTTGTATGTATATGTGATTTAGAGAGATAGCAATAGAGAGAGACAATAGGCATTAATGATAGATAGAAAATAGGTAGATAGATGATAGATTAGATAGATAGATAGATAGATAGATAGATAGATAGATAGATAGATAGATAGATAGATAGAAGACTGTTCTCACATGTGTGGTGGGCAATAATTGCAACAATTATATATGAAATAGAGAGTAAGCCCAGTTAGTTTTCATCAACTTAACACAAACGTGGACATACATAACTGAGAAGATGAAATTTCTCTTGAGGAATTGCCTCTCTCAGATTGACCTGTGGACACATCTGTGGAGCATTTTCTTACTTGGCCACTTTCATAAGAGGGCACAGGCCGCTGTGGGCATTTCCATCCCTGGGCAGATGGGACTAGGCTACATAAATAGTCTAGCTGAACAAGCCAAAGGAAGAGAGTCAGTCACATTCCCCCCATAGTCTTTGCTTCATTTCCTACTTGAGTTACTCCTCTGGCTTTTGTTGATGGATTATAACCTGTAAGCCAAATAAGCCCCTTTCATCCCCAAATTACATTTGGTCGGACTAGAGAGTAGAATAGAGGTAGCTGAGGAACCAGTAAACAGCATTCCTCCATGGGTCTGCTTCGGTTCTTGCCTTGCCTTTCCTTCTTGGGACTTTGACACGGGATTTGCATCCTGAAACAACCACTTTCTTCCCAAGTATGGTGCTTCTCACTGCACAGGAAAATAAATTAGGACTTGCAGTCACATTTACCCCATCTTTTCTCCTCTCTCTTGAAGGTTCTCAGTACTCTGGCACGAGGTGAATTTGTTTAAGTTTGCTTTGTTGGGTCTTTTGCATCTGTGGTTTGAATTCTAAAGTTCAGAATAAATTTAGCCATTATTTTTCTACATATATTGTTTTCTGCCCCATTTTATCTCTCTTACCCTCTATGATTTTAGTTCCATGTATATAAATACCTTGAGTTGAACTTAGGGTCATTTAGGGTTTTCAGATTTTTATTTGTTTTTTCTACTTTTGATCTCTGTGCCATAGTAAAATATCTGTTGCTATGATTTCAAGATTGTGAAACCATATTGCCTGCATTCAATACCCTTAAAAGAATTATGTTATTTCAAGTACTGTACTTAGTTCTTTCTGTCAAGGTTGTCAAATTTCCATCTCTCTGAAGATTCTCCCCATCTCTTCAACCATCATATGTGTGTTCTTGTTTAATGTATTCTAACAGTTGTTTTAAGGTTTCTGTCTGCTAATTGCAGCATCTGTAATTGATTTTGTGACTTTAGCTACAATGTCTTTCTATGCAGTAGACCATAAATTTTAGAACACAGCTTCATGATCAGCTGGTTCTGTCCTTTTTCAAGAGACAAAATACCTCATATACGTATGCTGTAAAGAGTTGAATAAAAGACCAGACCACCTAAGCACCACAGGTTTACAAGCGCAACACCATAAAACAATGCCTATAAATCTACTTACAGCTAAAATCTGGAGTAAGCCCAAAATATAAAGACGACCCTAATGGCACATATATTTTCCGCAACTTGAGTTACAGGTATGGAAGCTGTATTACTTATACTATTTTAAGTTTTTCATAGTTGATACCAGCAGGGAAGTGACTTTTGTTGGGTCATGAACAAAGTGTGGCAAAATGGAGTTCTTGAGATGTTAGATTTTTTTGTAATCTCAAACTTTGGGGGCACAGGTCATTCTCAGGAATTTTCTAAGACTGTGAATTCCATGGCACTTGTTTCTAGTAGACAATTAATATTAAGACCATATAACAACAATTAGATTTTTCCCGCCTACCCTGCTCATCTCTCTCTCTCACCCCGGCAAGGTAATACAAAGCAATACAAATCTTCATGGGAAGCCTGTAAGTGTTCCAATTCTAGAAGCCAGTATTTTCTTTCACATCCATTAAGAATATAACCTCATTGACAGGATTCAGAGTCCCACATCAGACATCAATAGGCAGCCAGCTCCCTGAGTTAGTCTCATCAATCTACCAGTGAATTAGAGGGGAAAGATACACTTAAAAAATGTGTGCTAACTACAGCCAGATGAAAAAATTCCCACGTATTTTTCAAGGAACATTACAGTACATGAATATTCAAGCAAGAGGTATAGACCTAGGAAGTTCAAATAACAAAAAAATGGTATATCCTGGCTGTGCCCAATAATGACTAAATAGAATAATGCCATCAAATTTTATCATTTTATACCACCGATTTTCAAAGGATCCTGAGAACTTGAATGATTTCTGCCTCCCTAGAGGAGGGTGTAGCTGATGCTCATAGAATACCAACGATGTAGTTTGTAGCACTGCATAATTAAAGTCACTCTTACATTAATAAAATAACACGGGAAGAGCCTGTACAACACAGGGCATAAATACATTGACATGTTTGGTCTTATTTCAGGCAAACTTAATTACAAAGGCCCGGGTGTCTGTTCTACCTATTAAAATATTGTTTTGTCACTTAAAACTACCAAACCTTACACACATTTAGGATATTAATGAGAAAGAACAAGCAAATCATAATGGCCCGCCAGTGACTACTTAGGACTGTGACACTCTAGACGGCAAATTTGCAAATGGAAGCATGTACAGAGAAGGAGTTTATGCCCCCAGACAGTCACCTTCCCACACACACTTACACAAATGATGACAATGAAGTCACACTCTGAATGTCTGCTAAAATGTCACCCAACAGAAAACGCTGAGGGAATAGATTTCAAGTGTTTCTTGTTAGTATTAAAGACAGCAATTGTGATTATGTCAAATCTACAAGTGATTCCCTCCTCGCCCCGTGCCTTATCAGCAAGCTATCTAACCAGCCACTTAACATCTCTGGACGTTTCCTTTATAAAGCCTGAGTTAATCATTCATAAGTCACATATTTAGCATGTAGACTAAGAATTGGTTATTTATACCCATTTTTCATCTGTTATGCTTTATGAATTTTACTAATTCTAGTGTCTCCTTCTACCTAGCAAAATATCAGAAGATAAGGTAAGTTGGTATATGTGAATGCAATTTATATGAATGAAATAAGAATATTGCTATTTCTGTCATTTGTTCAGAGGTTTGAGCGCTTACTAGTTTTTAAATTTAAAATCAGATAATTGGCTTGGAATTCATTTTGCTTGGAATAGAACTGAGGCATGGACTTTTACAGAGAGAAGACAAAAGTCCACAGTAGACTTGAATAGATGTTTTCCCTACAGCAACCATTGAGGGAATAAGAGGTTTGTGAGAAGCATGGTATGGACAGCTTTTAGGATCCTTAATGTTCAGAGTACTCTTCAGGCAGAGGGAACACGTGTCTCCATTTGTTTTAGCAGATGCTATGCAGTCCTTGTATTTCCACTAATTATGTCCCTAAATACTTCACATTACATAAAGATTTTGTTTATCATAGCTAGCTGCAATATTATAGTAGACCTTAGATGTGTCTGCACTCTATAAGTAGCATACTTACCCAATAGACGAGATGGATGGCCATCTTCTGCACAAATGTTATCAAATGGCACCATGCCCAGAAACTCGAACCAGCACAGGATATAGGCACAATTTTTTTTTTACATAACAATCTCAGATACAAGACAGGAATGTTGAGATTGCAATTTCCCCTGCTTTGGAATATCAGGATAATAAGTGTGAGCCTTTATGTGCATAGCTTTACATACACATAAATGTGTATACATACATGCAAAAAACTTATTTAATGAATACAGATAAAAATTAATAGTGAGTGACAAAATTAGAAAATCTTTGTGAAACATGGAAACTTCATGATGAACCAAGTAGAAATTCTAGAGTAAAAATCTAGAATTCTAGATATTCTAGAAATTAAAAAAACAAGTGCATAGTTTTGGGGGGACTAGTTGAAAAGCATATTGAGCAAAGAAGGGGGAAAGGATGGTAGAGTCTGGGAGAGAAAAGGGATTAAAGCAAATATATTTGGTTACAATGATCTGTGAGACAAAGTTGAACCGTCTAAAATATGAGGTCATAAAGCCTTGGAAGATAAAATAAAAAGAAGGAAGGATTGGCTTTAAAAATATTGGTTATCCAATACTAAATGATCATCGCTGAAAACATACATACAGGTAGCATTATATGAACTGAGCAGTGTATATTTATATATTACTTATTATGTGTATTAGAAATATATGTATATATGAGCAATTAATGGAAAAAGACATGTATTTGAAAGAAAGCAAGGAAGATTATATGGGAGAGTTTAGAGAGAGTAAAGGGAAGGAAAAAGAACATATTTATAATTTCCAAAATTAAAGAAATACTTTTGAGAAGAATATATATTGAAGGAAACAGTGTTAACCTGAAAGATTATATAGTAAAGAAACTTAAGAAAATCAAATATACTTTTGCAGAAAGACATAATGACTTAAACTATGAGAAGCATTAAGTTCTTTGTTCTGAAATTAGACAAAAAGTGTAGACTTTTGAAAGGAAATTTAAGAAAGAACCCACAAGTGATAAGAGACAACTTTTTTGTTTTTGTTGTTGTTATTGTTTGTTTGTATTTTTTGTTTGTTAGGATAATAGACCTAATGCAAAACAGTAAAGAGAAACATTCAACAATCACTATCTGAATTATTTGGATTTTTCCAAACATTTTCATTTCTTCGTTACTGGCGTCCCAAAACAAAACATCCGGCCCTCTCAGCTAACGCTCAGATCCTTTTCCTTTGAGACCCTTGGTACTAATCTCTTCCTGTATGCAAACCTAGCCCACGATACCCAGACAAGATGGGTATCTTGTGTATCTTTCCATAAACAACTGCTGTCTTCCTTAGGGCTTTCATTACCATGAGCGAAACAGAGCATTAATCCTGTACCCAGCACCACATAAAGCAGAGCCAGCTGTACAAAGGTGGTACTAGGCAGCGTTTTAATGGAATGCCTTCATCCTGGTGATTCATTTAAGAAAACACTTTGCCATAAAAAAAAAAATGGCAATTTGGAGCTCTGCTATGACTACCCTAAATATTTCCTAAGTAAGTACATGACTCTTCCCTTAAAGCTGCGCCTGTTAATTAGTACCTGTCCACATGCGCTATCAGAAGCAGCTCTCCACCAATGCTATGTTGCAGTAAAAACACGCCCCGAATCACTGCTGAAGGGTTGTGTCCTAACCTATTTCGGAAGATCGAAGGCTCTTCCAATTTGCCTTGGGAGTGGTATATTTCCTTATCTTACAGAGAAGCTGCCAAGTATTTTACGCAAGAAAACATTGATGGTTATAGTGGCAACATTGGTACTGAGTATGGTGAAGTGGTAGTCCTGATGAGGACCTCAGTGATCACAGCTAACTCTTACCAGATGACACTAGATTCCAAGCACAAAGGTACACTTTGAGGTGTACTACTACAGTTCTACAAAATACAAATTGCTCTCATGGAAGATAACAGGAAATGGAAACAATCTTCTATCACTTGTTGATAATTAAAGCTAGTGTTAAAATTGTATTCTTACTCAAAAGCATTTACTCATCTTACGGTCCCATTTATATATACATAAGTTTTTTGAGAGATTTTCTTTTACTGCTAAATGAGCCACATTTAACAGGAGGAGTGCTTGAAGAAAATAAAGAGATTTCCTAAGTAAAACGTGTGAAAATATCTGATAGATCATCGATAACCTTAAAAATCCAAAAGATAAAGCTGAATTTAGGAGTTAAAAGGCAAGGGTGTGTTTGTTTTATAAACATAAAGCAAAGAAAACCAGCTCACAAATCACAATTCCAGGGAAGCTAGTCAACAATGAGGACCCTAAGAGAGACATACGTAAATCTAATCTACATGGGAAGGTGAAAAAGATGAGCTCTCATGAGTAAATTGGGATCATGGGGACCTTGAGGAGGGTTGAAGAGGAGAGGAGAAGCAGGGAGGGGAGCAGAAAAATTGTAGAGCTCAATAAAAATAAAATAAAATAAAGACAATGGTGGGTCCTTCAACTATAGGTTCCGAGACTTATTCTGAAGATGCCAGTATGTCAGGTGAGAAGTGTTAAAGTATTGCACATAAGTAGCCGTGAACAGGCTAAGTAAAAGGATATATTTCCTGGCCTCTGTACTGAGTCATACCCTTGTTCCGGAATTCCCTGGTTTGCTTCAGTCAGTAAATGACTTGGGCATATAGCCGATATTTCATGCCGTCTCTGCTTCTTCTCTGTTTGTAATGCGTTCTGAGATTACCTGCCAAATAAACTCACTTCTCAGAACTTAACCCCTAGGTTTCCTCCTGCAGAAACTAAAATCAATCATGAATATCCTCTTGCACATGCTCCCATGGTTTTTTTCTGGTTAAAAATTTTACATCACCTATTGAAAGCATAAAATACAGAGATTATTTAGCCAGAATGAGTGCAATATTATATCTCCCACAGTAATCTCCCTTCGTCTTTAATGAAATCAAGTATCTTCTATGTTTACTGTAGCTTGGACTCAAGCCCTTTCTATTAAATCTTAGAAAGCTTTAGTTTCCAATGAGAGGTCCTTTATTTTATTTTATTTATTTTCTCTAGTGACAAATACAGTGTCTGGAAATTCTCTTTATCTAGTTCAAAGTTCTCTCTGTGAAGTAAAGTAGAGTCTGGGGCTTGACGGAACCTTACATTCCATCATGATTCCTGTAGCTCTTTTTACCTAAGTCTTGAGTTTCAGAGTATAGCACCACTTCCCAGCCTGTATGACTGAGTTGTTCCCATCCCTTGATGCTTTTGAAAGGGGAGAGACTGTTTCCCCCAGAAGACTGGTTCCTGAAGAGGGTTGATAGGGACACAGCTGGACTTGGAGGAATTCCACCTGCTTCATGTCTGCTTTCGTCCCTGTCTCTTTAACTCATTTTCTGTCGCCCTGTAGAATGGCTGATGGGTTGTTTATTAGTTATTTCAGGGTAGCAGACAATGACTGGTTTTTACTAAATGCAAAGGATTTCCTAAATGCAGGTTTCCCAGCAGGCATTGCTAAAGAAAATACAGTCACAGTATTTGCTTTTTGTAAGATTTTTCTAAATTTCTCAAGACAGAGAAGTTTTATTCTCAATAATTCTTAGGTTTGTTTATTTTTTCTTCCCTTCATCTCTGAATCAAACAGAGATCATGATTACTAGAACGCTCAATGTCCTGCCTGAATTTCTTATGCGCGTTTCTCCCCGGGTCTTCATATGCATAACTTAACTACAGGCAGATATAAACATTTCTTTGAATTTCCAAGAAATAAAATATTCAGACCCCAAGAAAAGAAACTCTCCTGCCATCTGGGCATGTTCAAGAAGCAAATGTATGCCAGACCATCCACCAGCACATGAAAGGAGAAGGCCAGTCCTCTCCTTTTAGTGTGGAAAATCACTTTTCCAATTCACATGTCCAACATCTGAATCTTAGCTGCCATCACATCGGCCAGATACACAATGCTCCAAACTGAAAGCTTCAACTGCACAGATCCTGCCCTCCAGTAGCTGTGAAACAGAAACATTGGTGAAGGGTCAAACCAAACACCTTCCTATGGAAGAAATCTACTCTCAAGAGGGGTTCAGAGTGCCTGGTATTGCTAGGAAGGCCCTGCCCTTTATCAAGCAAGTCTTACATCACACCAGGAAACTCGGGAAATGAGAAGGAATATTTTGTTCTTCATGAAAAGAACTACTTCACGTAGCCTTTGACACGCTCTGGGTTTGTGTGTGGTTGTTGAATAGGAGAGAACTAATGTCCATTTAAACTCCTGGATTTCCCATTTACCAGCTGTGAAATCACTTAAACACTTCAGCAACCATTTAAATACTTGACCCTTGGTTTGCTCAGCTATGTGGTGGAGGGACGATCATGACTTCATTTTACTCACTCTGGAAAGATTTTATAGGGAATAAGCTCACTGATGTACAAGAAAGCATGGTGCATTTTACAAAACTGTATGCAGCAGTGTGATGGCTTACTTTGTCCGATGAGTGGAGACATAGTTGTGACGTTACCTACAGTGCATCACTGACCTTGTGGCTTTCATATAAGTACTGATATTATTTTCATTTTACATTTAAACATCTCCAACAAAATTGGGGTAGAATATGGATGAGATAAAATTTGAGCCCAATTAATCAAATACAGAAAGCTAAGCTTTGATATCTAGGTAAAGAGAGGTCCATTAAATGATAATCTACCTAAAGCAAGGTAAGATTAGAATCTGATGACGGATATTTGAAAACTTTACAGGTTTTGATAATGTCTCAACTTCCACGAATGTCATCATTGTGCAGCCCTTGGTAGAAGAATTAGAAGTGAGATTTTCTAAATTACTCTATCTGATTTACATTAAATGATATGCTTTTGAATACTATGAAAATAAATAAAATCCACAAAACTAAAATTGGGTACAAAAATCATTTCTACTAGTCAAATTTCTCATCTTCTTTTACTCCTTTATACCCCTTCTAAAATTTAGACAGATCTCCAACACAGTTGTAGTTCATCTACCTAACACATACTCAATAATGTATAAACAGGATGGAAGCATCACAAGGGAATTTGATCTCTAAGAGAAGAATGATTTATACTGGACAATGTAGCAGATACCCCTTATATATAGAAATTCAGAAAATAAACAATTATTCTTAGAAAGTTTGCAGTTAATCATTGCTGGGACTAATGAAAATCATTTTATTGTATGAGAGATGCTGGAACAAAGCTTGGAATTCCACTGATACCACATCTTTTCTCTACTCCCCTCCTTGGCCATTTTTCCATTTTTATTTAAATCTTGTATGTCAATCAAGCTCAGTGGCCTAGTTTATTTCCTCAAATATTGGCAATTCTTTACTTTCCCTTTGAAACTTTTATAGTATTTTAACCCCAAATTCAATCTCAAAGAAAGGGCTCCTGATAAGTAAAATAGTCCAATAAGCAATTTTAAATATCCTCTGAGGTACACTATGAAAGTCTTGGGGAGTGCTTGCATAAAAATCAGTTTTAATCAGAAATTGAACCTACAAACACATGTTTGATAAGAAATAAAAAATGATATTGGTAAGGAGAACAAAGGAGTGTGTAAGCTTCTTGGAATAAATATAAATATTAAAACTTAAGAAGTAAGTTACCTTTGGAAACTTCAATCTGAAGATAAATGCCTCTTTGTAGGATACGGAAACTTAATGCAGACTGATTATATGAAATATCAAGGCTTAGATTACTTTCTTTTTAAAAAAATAATGTGTATTCTCAGCTTAACACAACCATCATGACAGCAGCTTGGAATTTCAGAAACAGCAAATTCCACCAAGTACTCCATTAACTCATTATAGAACTCTCAAGGTTTCCCTATACTCTTGCTGTCTCAATTTCTTAATTATCAGATACATATGTCTGAAGTGACAAACTTACTTTGCGCTTTCCTTAACCAAAACTGGAGAAAGAAAAATGTGTAAAATATTTTTAAATTGATTTATAAGGTCTGTGTGTTAATTGAATTTTAAAATACATTAAGCATGAGATAGTGTAATTAATAATAATTTGTAGCATAACTAATAAAAACTCAGAGACGGATGTTGAGTTTTAACCTGAAGGTAAAAAAAAAAAAAACAAAAAAAAAAAAAAAACAAAAAAAAAAAACCAGCCAGCCACTGGCTCTTACCTCTACCTCAGTCTGAAATGGTGATCGTGCCCTCAGGAATTTCAGAATGAAACTGTGTCTGGGAGCTTTCTCCTCCCATCTTATATTCCTCTCTAGTGCTGGGATTAAAGGCATGCACCACTACTGCCCGGCTCCTATGGCAAACTAATGTGCCTATTGGGATTAAAAGTGTGTGTCACCATTGCCTGGTTTGTAAGGCTGACCAGTGGGACTATTTTACTCTCTGATCTTATTTAGTAAAATACAAATGAAATATCACTGCAATAATTAGCTTCGAAATATTGAACATTGGGAAATGTTCAATGCTATAAGTATCAATGTCAATATTTACCATTTTGTTTTTATTTTCATGATTACTATAAATAAAAAAATCACTATAAATCCTGTGTAGAAGGGTTTTACTCTTTAAATAGGCATTGTGGAATGGAATCAGGACTGTGGAAATGAATCTGAGGCCTCAAAGAACTGCACAAAGCAAGATTTACCACACCCAGTGAGTGACAAGTGTAAAATGCCTAATACAAATAGTGTTTCGAAAACTATTGTTTAAAAACAAGTATTTTTCATCAATGCAAGACTTCAACTGCTTCAGTCCATTCAGGGCCATCCTTACCATGAGATATTAGAGGGCAGCCAGTTCACACTGTCACAATCAACCCTTCTGTATTTCAAATGTATTCAGACCAAATAAAAGAGGGGTGTTTATGGCACATCTGAAATCCAAATTTCAATTTAAATAAATGCCCTATATTTCACCTGTCAACCCTGCATGATGGTAGGAATTCTTAAGGACATCTATAGGCAGAGACTGCACATTCATTTCCTGGCCGTTCAGACCCTAAAAATCATACAGAAACTATACCAATTACTGAGCTGCTTGACCAACAGCTCAGGCATATCTAGTTAGCTCTTATATCTTAAATTAACCCATTTCTATTATTATTTTATTTTACCACGAGACTGTGGCCTACCAGTAAGGTCCTGGGGCATCTGTCTCCTTTGGCAGCTACATGGCATTTCCCTGACTCTGCCTACTCTCTCTCCATATCTCTTCCAGCCTGGCTTTGCTCTGCTAAGCCATTGGCTCAAACAGCTTTATTCATCAACCAATAAAAGCAACACTTATACAGAAGGACATCCCACATCATCTTCTCTCTCTATAGGACCAAAGTCAGCAAATTACAGTTTATTGGTATGCTTGGAGCTTCTGTTTCTCAACAAGGTCAAATATGGGAAGAAGAGGTAAGTTTGTAATAGATCAAACAGTGAGAAGACATAGAAGCTCAGTCTTGCATGTGACCACCAATACACCTGACCATGACAGCTTTCTAAGGTTATTGGCTGCTGCTCCAGTTCCACTATCTAAATCTCAAACAAGTCTCTCTTTTGACCAAGTGTATAGAGGATGAGATTTTTGAACTCTGACATCTCAGTATAATTGAACTAGAACAAAGCAAATCATTTCAATGATGGTGAGATGATGGGGTGGTGATAATGATAATGATGGTGGTGATGATGATAATGATTAAGAAATGAATGATGACCTTTTCTCAAGGGAACTAAGTTTTGATGACATCTCTAGGAGATGTCAACAGAGTTTTCATTGTTACTGAGTATAGTCAGTATCCTTCCGAACCAGAATGTGATAAGTTTAAGCAATGTAACATAATAGATCCATATTATATCCACAGCTAAAAGATTCCTATACACAGCCCAAGAATCCATCTTGAGGGGGCTGGAGAGATGGCTCAGTGGTTAAGAGCACTGGCTGCTCTTCCAGAGGACCCGTGTTCAATTCCCAGCACCCACATGGCAGCTCACAACTGTCTGAAGATCCAGTTGCAGGGGATCTGACACCTTCACACCAATGCACATAAAATAAAAAAGTTAAACCATAAAATATTTTTAAAAAGAATCCATCTTGAGGATATTCATAGGCTTCTGAATGTACTTCCATCTGTTTGTTAAGTACAGCCTTGACAATGGAGTATTGCCAAGCTATTTTGAAAGCACATGTAAACTCTGAAGTTCACATGCATGTGTCTGAAGGAAAAGCAACAAAATTAACTTCCCAATCTATTGCAATCTATGGCAATCTTTCAGATGGCACATACAGACTGATGCCAATACTGACTGCTGAGATTCCCAGGAGTAAATATCCTGTTAAATATATGGACTGAAAAGATGCCTGCACTCATGTAACTCCCTAATTGGGAGGCTGAAATAGAATTGCTGTGAACTCAAGGTTAGCATGAGGTACATTATTAATAAGATGCTATCCAAGGCTTCATAGTATGTCCTTCCTCCAAAATAATACATGGACCTGTAAACATTATGTTAATGTATATATATATATATATTAGTGTAGAAACACTGATATAAAAAATAAACATGTTTTCAAGACAAATTAATAATTCAAGGCAAAATATTCACTACCCAATTTTTTTATTAAATAATTTACCAATTATACACACCACAGCCATGTAAGACTATCAGATCTTCCATACTCACATATAGCCATGCTGAGAATTAATATTGAAAATAAATGTTAGCAAATGTTGTTTTTATTTTGATAGTAACTCCATATGCTCACATATGTATATATGTTTATATGTGTGAGAAATTTGTTATATTTTCCATTTATCTTCAGTGAATTGGCTTTGGTTTTGTTTATCCTTAGTAACTTTGTCCAAGATTTATTTTTGGACATTTCTGTGTGCACTTTTTTTGTTCTGTAAGTCCTTGCAATCAAATCTGCTACTTTTTGATATTTGTTTCAGCCTGTTATACCATGAGGTACCTCTCTATACAAGATATTATGCCTTGGTGCTTTGCCTGAATGTATGCCAACATGAGGTATTAGATTACTTGGAACAGGAGCTGCAGGCAGCTGTGAGTTGCCACGCAGGTGCTGGGAATTGAGCCTGGGTCTTCTGGAAGAGCAGCCAGTGCTCTTAACTGCTGAGACATCTTTCTAGTCCCATCTATACAAACGTTTTTTAAAGGCATATGCATGTTTTCTACTTTTTAAAGATGTGCATTTTATCCTAAAGTTTTTAGTTCACTGGGCAAGTATGATGAAGAAAAAAATCTAGCAGTATATTAATTTTTCTGAAATAATATTCTAATTATGGTGATATTCCTTTTGGCTATACTTCCTTATTCTGACTTGAAATGTCACCTTTATCATGTGAAATGTTACACAGTTAATCATGGTCTTTGCACCTGGTTGAAAACGTGAGCCCTGTAGTCAGACTACCAGGAAGTTAGACACAAGTTGTGACCTTAAGCAATTTATTTCACTACCTTGTGACTAAGTTTTCTAACCTGAAAAATTGGAATAACAACGGCGAGAATTACAAAGATGAATGAACACAAGCAAGGCTCAAAGCGCAGCATCTGGCATACAGCAGAAATTCAGCTCATGATAATCATTGTTTGATAATGAGACGCGAAGAGAAAGAACACAGTTCCAGAGGAACAATTTGGGGCATGGGGTCGCTTTGGGGAGTACCTTACAGTTTGTCATCTAAAAGAAGCATGGTCCTGCATTTGGTGTGAAGTTACTCCTGGAGAATTTGCTTTGTTTCTCTTGTTAGAGGAATACAGTAGAAATGACTCAAGCCTGGAAGAAGAGTGAGCATGCTGCCCTGAGCATGCTGCCCTGAGCATGCTGCCCTGAGCATGCTGCCCTGAGCATGCTGCCCAGAGCATGCTGCCCTGCTTTACGTGAAGAGTAAAGAAGAATCCCAGTGCTGAGTCAGTAAACAAGAAGTCATTCTTAATTCTGACAAAAAATAATGACATATGAAAGCCAGAAGATTACAGTGGATGAAAGTCTAAAAGATAGGGTTTATTAATGTAATTTAATAAAAAACCAGAAACACGAGTTAGTAGACATTTTATGTAAGACTCCATAATTGGGTGCTAATTCACAATTTTCAATATAAATATATATTTTAATGGAAATATTTGTCAGACTAATTCCCTTCATACTTCCCAGGCCAAATGTAACTTAGTTACAAGGACTATATGTGTTAATTTTTTTATAGTGTGTATCATAGTACAATAACGTATTTAAATATTAAATTTTCTTTCCCATATGGTAGTAAGCAATGTGAATGATATTTGGGTTGTTTTCATTATCTAAGACTAGAACATAGTAGATACTGAATGAAATTAAGACATTCAACAACATTTACTAATTGGGCTGGAGGATACATAGTATTACTCTGGAAGACTAGTTTGGTTCCCAGCACCTAGATGGCATTTCCTAGCTGCCTGTGGATACCCCATCCCAGACGTATCTATCACCCTCTTTTGGCATCTGCATGTGATGCACAGAAATTCAGGCAGATACAAGTAAAACTGAAAAACAAATACATAAATAAATCTTTACCCAAAACATGATTATTATCTTCACATGTCACAACTATTTTAATGAGTGAATTTTATGCATGGGCATGATTTATAATAGCTTTTCCTGCTGTAAACTCTTTGAACACTTACTTTGGAATTTAATCCTGTCATAAAACTGAATTCTTTTTTAGGAAATCTATTTTTACCCTGAGCTTTTTCATTAGTAGTTTTCTATTTCTCTAAAGACTCCATTCACAGTAATTGCTTTGCTCTTTTCCAATGCTCGTTTTACATAGCATTCTTGTGTTAAATAAGTGAGCTCACATTTCTTAATTCCAACTTTGGTGTGTATTTGTTTTCTTATTTTTTGAGTAAATATAGTCCCTGCCTAGGCCACCTCTTCCACAGACCAACAGGCATCTTAACTGAAACATTAGGAGTCTGAAGCTAACAAACGTCCAGGATTTCTCATTCAAGAAGTGAGTTACCACCAAAGAGGTTATTGGCATGGCACATGCTGCTCTCCACCCTATTCTCTGTCTCATGCCCGGAAATCAGAACACACACTGGACTTCCTGTGAAACCTGGCTCATTTTCCAAAGGTTATGAAAGCAGACTCCTACCTCCACCAAGTGGTCTCTGGCTCCTCTCCCAGGCATCTAACTATGTTGTCTGTGTTGTGTTGACTTGAATCCCTCTCACCTTCCCTACCATGTATTTGTCTTTCTCTCTGCCCTGACTTTACTCTTCTTCTCAGCCCCCTATTCTCCAGTGATCCTTCTCAGCGAGCTTCTTGAAGCCTTCATCCAAAACATTGTGCTACATTGGAGTTTGATGAACATATAACTACGTATCTACCACCACAGAGGAGGAAAAAAGCATGTCTACCATTCAGAAAAGCTCCAGTATTCAGCCTTGAAACCTCTGTTCAGCACAGAATTGGTTTACTTCATCCCTTTAATGAAAAAAAAATCACAGATAAAATGAACCATATGGAACCAGGTAGCACAGATTCAGAAAAAATAATGTGTTGCAGCGATTCACCCCCCACACATAATTATATATATTGATGATTGATTACTTTTTGTTGGTGAGTAGCATCTTTCCAACTATTCACTATAACAGTGGTTCTCAACCTTCCTAAATGCAATACAATTCTAATATAATTCTTCATGTTATGGTGACTCTCATCCATACAATTATTTTCATTGCTAATTGAGAAGTGTAATTTTTATAATGTTATGAGTCATAATTGAAAAGTTTCTGCACTCTGATAAACTTCTCTGCCAATACAATAATCTAAATCAGACCAAATTAAACTGAATTAGAAAAAGTCCAGGTTTAATGGATATCACGCTCCTGGATGGCTTTCCAGTCCCACAGAGAGGAGGTGGAAAAGGAAGATCAAGATTGGAAAACAATGTGTTTGTTCTCTGGGGGATAGTTTAAATACACTGTAGGAATGGTCTTGAGTATCTCTGGGGAGGGATCATCATTTGGTGGGATTTCTTAGGGGTGGAGTCAGGGGAGGGGGTTTGGGATGGAACATCCACCTGAATATTCCAGACTCTTTGGTTATATGAACGTCGGGTTCTGGGGTGAGACTTCCATCCAAACATTCCAGACTCTTTGGATATATGGACACCTTTCATGTCTGGCTGCTTCTTGTGGGCATGGGCCAATGTGGGGAAGGGGAGAGTTGGGGTTTGGTGGGCTCATGCTCAGTGGGTGAGAGAGGCATCAGGTTAACTGCCATCCTGGAGACCTCAGGCATCTATCTGTTCCTTGAGAAAGCTGTTGTAGGGTATCTATATTCGAGCCCTGTGAAAGGTGGTTAGACTCCCAAAGGGATCATGACCTACAGGTTGAATTCCACTGTGCTATAACAGATTTATACATTTATTAGATTCTAAACATCTGTGTTAATTATCAGAGGTGTTAGTTTCATATTGTTCTTATAACAGAAAGGCACACATTAGGAAATTAAAAGAGTACAGATTCGGTATTAGAAAATTCTTTTTTTTCCCTTTTTTTAAATTTATATATATTTTTTTTATTAAAGATTTCTGCCTCCTCCCCACCACCGCCTCCCATTTCCCTCCCCTCCCCCCACCAAGTCCCCCTCCCTCTTGAGTTCAGAAGTCCAATATATTATGTCCTACAGACCTAACATCAAGATGCTGTATTTTCTAGTTTCTAGAGCCTACTTAATATCTTTGTATACTGGTCATCATTCCTCCGAGGTGAAGTTTCCATCACAGCTTCTCATCTCTGGCTTTCTCACCTCCCGTTTACACCTTTAAAGGCTGTACTTAAGTTTGTCTTAACCCAGACTATCTCAGGCAATCTTAGAGTATTGATTCCAACACATCTATGAAGCCTGTCTATCAAAGATATCTGACCATTCAGAGGTTTGGGGACTAAAAACAAGAAAACCTTTGTGGAGTCATTTTCACCCCTTATACAAGTTAAATAATATTGTAAATAAAATTGTAAGCATTCATGGAAAATATTTTTAATATACATTTAACTTTTTTATTTAGCCCAGCTGTTGAGTTGGATGACAAATCTATACTTAGGGCAATGAGAAAAAGACCGACAGCTTTCTGAATTAACTATGCCTTGTCATGCCCTGACTGACACCGCCTTTACCTGCTTCATGTCTTGTCAATATTTAGTCTTGTCAAGCCTTCACATTTTACTTGGTATGTAAAAAATATAGCACACTTGTAGATTTAATTTGAATTTATTTTCATGATCTCTTGCAAGCAGAGCACTCTTTTTATATGCCTAATGACATGTACAACTTTTACTGTGAACATAAATATGTTTAAGTTCTCACCCATTACATTTGCCTTCTCCAATTTTTATTGTAAGTGCATGTATGTAACTTCCCACATAGACATCCTTAATATTGTCTGGAAGTCACTGGCTTCCCTTTTTTTTTCCTTTTCTTTTTTTTTTTTTTTTTTTTTTTTGGTTTTTCGAGACAGGGTTTCTCTGTGGTTTTGGAGCCTGTCCTGGAACTAGCTCTTGTAGACCAGGCTGGTCTCGAACTCACAGAGATCCGCCTGCCTCTGCCTCCCAAGTGCTGGGATTAAAGGCATGTGCCACCACTGCCCGGCCCCTTTTTATTTTCTTAAGTAGGTGACTTCTCTGTGAATTTTAAAAGTACACATTTTATTTAATTCAATCATTACATTTAGGCCTGTGATGCATTTTGAGTTATTTTTCAGGAATAGACTGAGATAAAGGTCAAAATTAATTTCTTTCTGAGGGAAAATTGAGTTCTCTATGTGTCTTATGTGACTTGGTCCTGGAACCCCGCCTGTGGACATGAGGGAATGAAGAGAGAACAGATACACCAATGCCTATACAGAAAAGCTGGGGTCAGCTGGGCTTTGCACACTGATAGAATGCCAGCAAGGACTCAAGACTCAATGACTTGGAACTTCAGCACAGGGGTGGGATCTGGGGTAGCTAGTATCAGTAGGAGGACTTTATAAGGGAGCAGTCTCAAGTCACAGTCTTAGGGAGGCAGGGGATTCAGTTGCTTATTTTTGCATATAATGCTCAATCAGTTTTAAAAACTCCTGTTTGCCCTCACTCCCAACAGCACACAACTGTTTGACCACATAAAACAGAATGTAAGGATGTTCTCCTATGCCCCAGTAATTACTTAAAATATATGGCTTTTTATTATTTATTTATTTATTTATTTTACTTATTTATTTATTTATTTATTTATTTATTTATTTATTTATTTATTATGTATACAATATTCTGTCTGTGTGTATGACGGCAGGCCAGAAGAGGGCACCAGACCCCATTACAGATGGTTGTGAGCCACCATGCGGTTGCTGGGAATTGAACTCAGGACCTTTGGAAGAGCAGGCCATGCTCTTAACCTCTGAGCCATCTCTCCAGCCCCAGCTTTTTATTATTTTCACAAGAATTTACTATTGCTTTTGCTTTAGTCGTCAACAGGATGGCCTTCCACCCCTCAAGTTTGTGTCCTCAAAGCTTCAGTCACCGCCTCCCTGGCATAGAGTTGTTATTCTTCTTCAGAGAAGTCTCCTCCTAACTGATCACCATGTCCTTTGTTGAGCAGGGTCTGTTGCCTTCCCATTTGCAAACAAAGCTCTGCACTTTGCTTCTTAACTCTGTTGACTGATCTCTAGTCTCTCATTTTGTCAGAGTACATTGTACATTTTCACATAGTTGGTAAATAAGGTTTGGGAAGCGTGGTTCTTTACGTAGAGTGGGAGCTGATTGTGCCCCTCCCTTCTTCTTAGGAAGTAAAGAATGCTCTACTTTCTGTTATAGTAATAAACACTTTAGTCGAAAGTAAGTTGGGGAAGAGAGAGTTTAACTGACCTATAACTGTGGGTTACAATCTATCACTGAGACAGGACAGGAACTCAACACACAAATCTGGAGGCAGAAACCACAGAGGACAGCTGTTTGCTGGAAAGCTGTCTCCCTCACAAGTTCATTCATAGATTCAGGTTTAGCGGACTTTCTTCTGTAGCCCAGGACTACCTGCCTACGGTTGGCTCTGCCCATAGTGTCTTGGCCTACTGTGTCAATTAATGATCAAGATAATCCCAACACAGACATGCACACAGGCTGAATCTAATCTAATCAGTTCCTTACAGGAAGGTTTCGTCTCAGATGGCACTAGGTTGTGCCAAACTGGCACAGCTGAAGAGGACAGTGGGTTTCTTTTATATTGCTTTGTTTTTCTTTCCTTTTTAATTCCATCATGCTGCAAATTAGAAGGTTCTAACTTGTAGCGAGGGATGTTCAATAACTTAAAGAGGAATTATTGGATGCAACTTCAGGAAGCACTCCTTAGATTAGTGAACATGACTGCTAAGCACTCCAGATATGCACCTGGGTCTACTTAGAAAAGGTAACACGGGTATGGGCAGGGCGGGGGGAGAACTCCAGCAGTCATTTAAAACATGAGACAATCTTGAGAAAGGAAAGCACATACTAAAGTTAACAGAATAAAATAAAATAAAATGTTAAAAGAAAGAGGGTACCCAACATTTCTGTTGATAACTACAAAACCATCTGACCAGCCTTGTTGCGTTACAGTCACAAATATGAGAACCACAACCAGTAACAAGGAAAGAATAATAAATAGCTCATTGACTTAAAGCAACTATTTAGAGGGATGGTTGTTATTTGTTGCAGGGCAAAGTGCAGAATTCTCGGCCGCATCAGTGCTCCATAAGATTGCAGCCAGTGAGCTTTATCTATCTCTGTAACTGTCATTAAGCGTCCATCTGAAGTTTTTTCTAACAACTTACTCTTTAACATTTTAATTAAGTTTTTCAGAATTCAATATTATATTTTGATCATATTAACTCCCTCTTCAGTTTCTTCCTAGATTCATCTCCCCATCCCATATTCACCCAAATTTTTGTCCTCAATTTTTATGAACCTCATGGAGTCACACAAATGTTACCTATTTACATTTAAGTGTGGGGCCATCCTATGTAGCTTGTTAGTCCTACTAGGATTCACATCTTTAAAACATAGCTCTTTCTCTTCCTGCAGATAGACGTGGGACTTCATGCCCACCTCCCTCCTTTACCTCCTTGAGATTTTGTGTGTCTGGAGCTTACATAAATCTTATGCATGCTGTCACAACCACTATGAGTTCATATGTCACACTGCTCATTGTATCCAGAAAATACTGTCCCCTGGCTCTTACTATCTTTTTGTTTCCTCTGCCACAAAGATCTTGAGCCTCGGAAATAACAGGGAGGGTGTCGATACTATTGACTTTTTTGCTTTTGTAATTTAGGGGTTCAGTGTCAGACTGACACATGCCACTCACACATTACACCCTAGTTTAACAAACTAATTCTCATACCAGGTGAGCCATGGTGAGTTGGGTCCATTTATTATAGCAGCAGAAAACATCTGAATGGATAGCTAGGCGTCATTTGCTGGTATCTGTTGTTAGCTACTGAATATAGTAACATGTTAAGACCACAGTAAAATTTTTGAAGTCTTAAATATCTAATGCACCTCTATTCCTTTCTCATGCTCGGTCACCACTTTTTTGACTGTGGGATTCAACGGTGACAAATACTGGACTGTGTAGACATAAACATTCACTTATAGGACACAGGGTTAATGGGTCATCTATGCAAGTATCATTCCAAGCACAGTGGGGAGTTGTTTTCTCCTACGGAAAATTTGAGGATCTTCTCGTTTTCTTCGATGTTTTAGAAATTTCCAAGGATGTGTCTGAATGTAACAAATTTTGTTTTGCTTTATTTTCTTCGTAGGTGCAGATACACAGTGACAGGTGCAGAAACTCTGTGTGGCTCTCCACAGACAGAGACATACAGAGACAGTATCTCCTTCTGCTTCTTGGACAGTCTTTTCTCCTCTACTTCCTTTGTTCTCTGTTTCTAGTTGTAAGATATTGTGCCTTGGGATTCATTCTAAAGTTATGTAATTATTTTATGTTTTGACTTAGCTTTTCTTTCTCTAGATTTAGAAGAATTTGGATATAGCTATGACTGTTATTGACTGGTTAAAATAATTGAAGGTTAGCTAGCCTTTCCCGTATTTCCTGTCCATACAAGAGAGGGATGTGTTCCTTGTACCTTAGTGCCTATGTCCTTAGCAGTCTGGTCTGTGAAAAGGATGAGTAGTGTGTGTGAGACGCATAGCAGTCAGACACTGGGTCCAAACTATAGAAGGAGAATCATAGCACCCACACTTAAAGGTCTTCACTCACCCTGGGTGACTGTTCAATGTTACTGCAGGATAACTTTTCAGTTTTGACTAACGGTAAATATCAGTGATTTAGCTCATTGAGCAGGAAGGTTGGAGGGACAAAGGTGTGCCAGCAGGAGTAGCTCTTCTGTAGAGACCTGCAGTGATTTCCTAGTATTGGGATACTTTACTTTTTCCTTTTGTATTGATGTCTCTTAACTCTTGGTTAACAATGAAGTCAGTCTCTCTGGGGTTCCATTGAGGCAATTTCTGTTGCCATGTTTGTACAATTAAACAACCCACTTCCTGTTTCAGTACTGATTCTCCTTGTACATTGGATTCCAGCCCTATACAACCCTCTCTTGCCTGGAAATCTATAAAATAGTTTCCCATAAACTTTTAAAAGTAATTCAATTATTGAAACCAATTATATAATTTAAAATAAAAGCTTTTTAGAAGCCTGTCAACTACTTTGATAAGTACAGTATTTAAAGGAACATCTTCTCTTTTTAGTTTATTTAAATGATAATTCTCTAAAAAGTGTTTGCATTTTCAAAAAGGGAAGATAGATTTAATTTAACATAATTGATATCCCTATCCATACAACTAGAATAAAACCTTTCTTCTGCTTTTGTATTTACCTTTCCCTGAGGAATAGGTTTTGCTTATAATAAATTCTAAAATTAAAAAGTGCACTAAAATTTCTAGTGAAACACCTGGAAATAGGGGAGGAGAAGCTGAGAGCCAACGCTCCTACTTTCCTGATATTTGAAAGCCCATTAGTCCATAGGAAATTTAAGCCACCAGCCTCTCTGACCAGCCGATGATTTAAATCTATGAACAGAAGCTTTGTGTTGCTCTGGCTCTCTCTGCTTTAAACCTCCGGGACTACAGTAACCTTTCTCTCTGAGGTCGCTATTCCAAAGCAAATCAACTCTGCCACGTCTTCCATGTGTCCAGTCATCTTTCACACCTGTACCTCGGTTCCTGCTCCATAGCTCTGACAATGCTCCCTTCCCTCATCTTAAAGTTCATAAATATTGGAATGGCGTTTTGCTCTGTCCCGTTCACTCAATCACTATTGTTTTCTTCTTGGTACTTTCGGTCTATGGCTCATGGTCCCTAATGCTACTAATATGGAACTAACTTGGAATATTTTCAGTAGAGACAGCCATTTTGTCATCGACTGCTTTCTTTCTGCTGCCAACAATGGACGAGCACCTGTACCCACACTGATCACGGGAACCTGAAAGCTTCCTTGACAGTATAGATGAGTTTTAGTACTTTCCCTTGCCAACGCTGAGTCTTCCCCAGCATCATGATTCAGGTCCCGGACCCCATTACTGCTCTCTTGTTTTCAGTGAAGACTGGAGTCATGATATAGAAAGAAGGTAATGATCCACATCCATGTTGATATTGCAGATGTCGGCACCTACCAACTTCTCTTCCTTCACAGGATAGGTAGCCACTCCTTTCTTTCAATGCAGTATCCAGGATTCCAGATTTTCCTCAGTCTTCAAGAACTTGAATATGTCATGCTGTGGGAACTCCTTCAGCCAGTAGCCTTTAAGATACTGGACCACTTTGGGTATACTGTAATTGCAGATGATCAGCATGTGCATCCCTCTTGGTGGTTTCCCACCAGAACTTGGGACCAGAAGGCCAGTCCCTCGTTGCCTGTTGTACTTGGGTATGGCACAGGCCACATTCCGCAGTCCTGATGCAGACCATAATCGGTTGGTAAATTTAGCTCAGGTTTCCAGGTGCCCTCCATTGTAACAGCTCTGAGACTGCCATGTCCACAAACTTAAAAAGGTAATGTCATGGTTTTTTCTTTTCTTTTTTTTTTTTTTTTTTTTTTTTACTATCCTTGCTTTTTTTATTTTAAAATTAGGAAAATTCCTGAATCCTCTCCTCTGTTAAAAGCCGTAGATTTATCCATATAGCCTCCTTGGCTCGTGGGTCAATTAGCTTCCAGGCATTTCCTTCCACTTGCTCTGGGCACGTGACTGCGGGAGATAAAACCCTTCAAACTTTTCTGTCTCTGCCTTTCCGAGCTCCACAGCGTGGTGGAGGTCAGTCTCACTCAGCTGGCTTCAGACGGACTGCCACAATCTCGACAGCAGCCCAGACTATTGTGGCGCGACATGCCCCGAGCTCCCTATTCTTTCCACCCGCTCAGCAGCGGCAGAGGTTGTGAACTCGGTGACCACAGTACCGCTGCTTGCTGGGAACACATGCGGGACCACACTTTGACCTCTCTGAGTCCAGGAGCAGCCCGAAGGTGGCGGTGAGCACAGGTGTGGTGGAGGAAGTATGTTGTTTATGCTACCTACAAACTCTAAAAATCTCTGCATTTGTTTCTGCTTCATTCCAGCTCCTCTGGCTATCAAAGTACATCCAAGCAACTGTACAGACAGGTGAATGCTGTTCTCTTGTCCCATATTTACTAATTTTACCCTACCTTTCTTTCATTTTTTATTATCTATTATTACTTATAAGTGCTCATCACTCACCTTTACACTTTTAGTGCAATTTTCTTCATGCAGAGTACCTCATGTACTCCCCTGTACACTGGCCACATGCCTGTACATTTTGGGGTTCCCCTGTCTCCCCATGATGGGCACCATTATGTAGACGGAGACTGCTCTTTTGTTTCCTTGCCACCCAGATGCAAATAATCACACCGAGCCATCAATTACAATACTGTTTGGCTTTTTAGCTCAGGCTTCTTATTAACTAACTCTTACATCTTAAATTAGCCTATTTCTATTAATCTGTGTATCACCATGAGGCTGTGACCTACTGGTAAAGTTCTGGTGTCCTTCTTCTTTAGCAGCTATATGGTGCCCCCTTACTTTTCTATATCTCTTCCAGTCTGGTTATATTCTGCCCTGCTATAGGCCAAAGCAGCTTTATTAATTAGCCAACAAAAGCAATGCATACACAGAAGGACATCAGTGTCAACTATTATCCCCTTGAGGAAGTCCAAGATCTTCTAATAATTTCATTTATCTTGCTTTTCTTTAGCATACCCAACCATTTCCTCTATTAGAACAAATATGTTTCTATGACCCTTTGTGCTTAGCTCTCCCCTAGTCTTTTATTTCCTTTCACTTTGACTATAATTTATTATATTGCTTGACTCATTGTCTCTACTCTTTCATGTCTTCAACTCACCAATAAATCCTTTTCTGTTCTCCCATCAAAACTAACAAGGGCACCTGGAATGGCTGCTATTAAACCTAGCATTTAATTTACTTTTCTCTTGACTTCCACAGCAATTGGATTGTCAATCATTTGCTTTTCTTGAAACCCTACTGATTGGGCCCCTTGGTACAATCATTTTACTTCATACATATTCGGAGGTAGAGCCTCACACAACTTAGGCTGGCCTCAAACTCCCTAGGTAGCTGAGAATGACCTTAAATTTCTTTTAAATTACTAACCTGGCCCAACCCTGCTTAGCTTCCTGGATCATAGGGAAATCAAGTAAATTCAGGGTGGTATGGCTGTAAACAACTTTGAATTTCTGGTCACTCTTTTCCACCCTTATTCTGCTCTACCCTCTTCCCCTACTCCTCCACATGTTGGAGGCTGTACCTCCGTGTTCATTGTACGGGTACCGTGTTCATTGTACGGGTACTTCCTGTGTCCTAAGCAAGCATTCTCCAACTCCATCTTCATCTCCAGTCTCATTTTACTTTACCTGGTCATTTTCTTGTTACTACCATTGTCGTGTTTCCTATAGAGGCCTATTTTCCTCTGTTTACATATTTGACTATACAGACTGAGTTTCTTTACCAGTTTTCTTTTTGTATTAAGAATTTTTTAATAATACAATGTGTTCTCATTTTACATAGCTATCCCCATTCCTACTCCTTTCCCCTTTTTACCAGTTTTCTAATACTTGTGTGTGTGTTGCTCTCCACAATTTTGTATTTCTCCCTAACCTCCCTGTTCTAAGAATATTTCTAAGACACTAACTTGGTCTCATTATTTGAAGCAACTTTTCTCCCTTTCCTCCTATATTCTGTGTAGAAGTCCTTCCTTACACCTCAGGGCCCTTGTATTAGCTTCAGGAATCTTGGTGTCTCTCTTGCCCTGGCAGCTCAGACTTCACAAACATAAGAATCCTGTCTTTATGTCATTTCTCCAACATCCAGAATCAAGCCTGCATAGTGTAAGCACTAAATAATTTTTAGCTGAATAAGGAGAATAGTGTATCCTACCTCCAGGCATAACTCAGCCGTCCAAGCACTTGGCAAACCTGGAGTTTAGGTCTACTGCTTTCCCCACAACACTGTGCCATGTCAACCCTAACTCTTCGTTTATATTGTCAGCAATATTCTGGTGGTCTCCCAGCTCCTTCCGTTTTTACTTCCTCAGCTCCACTCTTCATTTTGCTGGAGTCATCGTTCTAGAATCCACGTTTATTTGTGTCCCTCTCATCTTAATTTTTTCCAGGACTTGTACATGGCTTCAGTTAGAGTTCAAACAGCATAAAAGAGGGGCTTTTAATGGCCGTTGTTCATGCTTTTCTTCCACCCATGTCTCACTGATTGTTTTCCTCGTGACAATGCTGCGTTGGAGCTGGCCACACCAACTAGTCCCCCTCCCTAGACTGATTTTGTTCTCTTCCACTTCAGGACGTTGTTCCTGGCTCTCTGCCTAGAATATGAAAACTCTTTTCTAAGTCACATCTTGGTGCTCACGTTTTATGCCTTTCCGTGGCTACTTCCTTCTCTCCTTCTAAACGGGAACGAGGTCCTTTCGTATGCACTGTAGCTCCTTGTTCCTACCCTCTACACCTTTCACACGGTGATTTTCTTGAACTGACACTCTTCCCTAAAGAAAGATAAGTCCCTTCACTGCACAAAGGGCATTGGATTTTGGTCTGTTTCCTCCTGTGTAACAGAGTGCTCCATAAGTACACACAGAATGAATTAACCCCATCCCTCTTGGCTTTTGTTCTCTGTACAGTCTGATTCTTACTGATGAAACATCCACTGTTTTGGATTAATTCCTTGCATTTCACTCTCACTTTCCACATAAGCCAGGGTCACGGAAGATTTGCTTAATGCAGGAAATGAATAGAATAAATGTGTACATAGATTGCATGCCATGGTAATTAAATCATTAGTGCCGAACACTGGCACCGAGCGCAGAGCACGTTAACATATGTTTTTATTTGTCAGAAGCAATAAGTAAAGATGAAACCTAGTAATTATAGGCTGCATAAAAAATGAGTTTTCTGGGTGGTCTTCCATAAGTCTTGAGGAAAAGGGAACAAAAGACAAACATTTGCCAGTATTCTCCAGATTTCTGCAATAGTTGTACTGAGAACTGCATCCTAATGCATTGCATGATTTCTAAGAACCAGGCCAGTGGTGCTTTCGAATATGCAACACTATTATTTCAAGCACTCACCCTTCAAAGCCTTCCCATCCTCTCCTAAGTCTATGTTCAAGAGGCATTGTTCTTCCTGCTCCACTTTATCCTCCCCTGCAATAATGGCATGAAGTTGGGGCATGTTAGTCCAAAATGAAGGACATTTTATTCATATCAATTAAAACATTTTTCATAACTTCTGAATCTATTTGCTGTAAAATACCAAATCATGAGTTGTGTTTTTATGATGCATTAAAAAAAAAACAACAAAATACATTTTGTTGACATTTTTCTCCTATACTGAAATCAACAATCCTGCCTCCAGGGCAGACATTGTTTGTTCTATAAGTGCTCACTTTAGGGTAACATAGTTCTCATTCTTTCTCATAACAGGAAAACAGCAGCCCACCATGTTCATTTCCACTAAGCCAAAGCATACTTATGAATATAGCGGACTAAACCACTGAACTAACATAAGCACCTTCATAGTAAAAGCAACCGTTTCGCCTCCACCCAGGATGCCTTCCAACAACAAATCAATTAATATTTATTTTAATATAAAAGGAATCTGATGCATGTGTGTGCGTGTTTTTTTTTTTTTGTGAGTGAGGGGGAAATATCACATGAGATATGCCTGTCCATACACAAGAACATCAAGAACAATGTTTGTAAGATCTGACTGAGACAGTTCAGGGTATGGTACTCTAGGCCCAGCCTAGTTTTGACTGTTCTAACCCTAATTAGGTCGCTTTGACAAGTACATGCCCACATTTAAGTCTCCACAACAGGGCTGATAAGATGGCCCAGCAGTAAACACCCATGACAGAAGGAGATGACTGGCTCCCAAGGGTTTGCTTTCGATTTCCATACATGTGCCATGGCCTATGCGGTCCTCTCTGCACTCATGATACATCACACGCTCGCACACACACACAGAGAAACTCAGAGACATTAAGAATAAGTCAAAAATTAAATTTTTAGAGTATGACTTCTTTTTTTTTTTAAGCTGGAAATCTGCAATTGTGTTTGACTGGTTACTACTACTGGCTATAACCCAAGGCAGGGTGAGAGTAGGGTGTAAACTCCATTTATTCAAGGCAAACTTTGCTTCTGGTTTATCCCATGATTTAACAACTTCTGGCTCCATACAATATAAATCACACATGACACCTCTTCTACGACAGCAGTATCAGGGTGTGAGTTGGACCCTTTGGAGAGTTGGAAGGGATCAGAATGTTCTATGCTCCAGACTTAAGCAGCTGCTTGGTGGTGGCCACAACAGCTGTCGGGAAGACAGGCTTCTCCCTCCAATGTGCTTGCTTTGCTCTCCTGTCCCCTTCCTGGTCAATAGCCAGTCAACATTTATTGATTGTGCAGAGACTCGGGGCACATTCTTCTGTTGCAAGCTTATCCATCTGCCCTTCTTCGTTTTGCTCACATTGTCTCTCCAGGGTCGGCTTTTGTTTTTATACACATCTTTTGATCTTCCTCCTTTTCCTCACCATATGGCAACTCTGATATGCATCGCTTTTGGTTAGAAGTAGATGGGAAACAGAAGGAGAGGATAGAGAGGCCCTCATGGAAAAGCAAAACAAATCAAAGCCAAGGATTTAGAATACTTAACAAAGGAGTGGATGGCCCAATAAGTAAAGCTTTCTTCAGCATGATCTCAGACAAGCGACAATTAAGCCACTATTTGAAAATCAAGGAAAAAGGATGTCCACAAATAAAATTTTCCCTACAACATACGTCTCTTTTACTTGTCAACATTAAACAATTCAATCAGCAGTTTGATTTTGACTCCAACAAAGCTGCTTCTTTCAAGTCATGAATGAGTTCCATGTAACAGATCTGAAGACCACAGCACCTAGTCTTCACAGTAGCATTTGAAACTTGCAATCACCCTTTTCCAGGAAGCACCACCTGGCTTCTGTGAGCTAATACTCTTCCAGATGCCCTTCCCCCCTTCTCCGGAACCACATCTTTCTCCAGTTCCATCAACAGCTCTCCATTGTGGTCACCTGACCTGAAAACGGAACTCCTGGGCTTTCCTACATCTCTGCCTAATCTTGCCTAATGGAGACTCAGCTTTCTGTCTCCTAGCCATCTAGTTGCTTTCAGTTGCCAAAGTTTTCTCTTTACTTGTGACTTATGTTGGGGGGCAGAAGACTTTGTATCTCATTGTTGTCTTGGAAGCTCAATTCGAATTTAGATTAAATAAAATCAAACACTCAAAGGATTCAGTTCTCTCAGCCTAGGAAACCAGGCTATCTCTTCCCAGCTGTCCATATCCGAAATACAGAAACACGTCTTTGAGATGTTTCCTTCAATTCCTAAATGGAGTGCTTCAGTTGTAGGCTGCTTTTACTCGGTAAGTCAGTCCTCCTCAATAGTCAGCGCTAGTCTCTCAGTCTGTATACTGCCATCTTCATCCCTGGGATATTTGATAGTTTTCTAAGCAGCCTCTTTCTTTTTGGCCTTCTCCATTTTGTTATTCAGAAAGCAGCTAAAATAAACTTGGAAATGTTAGAACTGAAACATCTCCTTTGACGTTGGGATTAGCCTACTCTTTTATTGCACCTGCTGCCTGTCCTTTTTTCCTTTGCTTTTCTCTAAGTTCTTCAGAGAAACGACCTCACTGATCTCATGGTCCACAGTTATTCTGTTCCAAAAGACCTTTAAGTGTATTCTCTACATATGTTGTTTCCTAGATCTAGTTAGGGTTTCCCTCAACTTTCATACCTGGATAACACAGCTTCCAAATGGCACTGTCTTCAACAATCCAATCTAAATTAATTTATCATTCATCTCTTTCTAGTTTGGATCATATTAATCTCCTTCATAAAACGTGTTCACAACCTGTGTTTTAACAGCCACACATTCTAGCTGATGATCTGATAAAAAGAACCCTTGCAGGATTTGCCTTTCCTGTCTCTTAGAAAGAGGATCCCAGTGTTGTGCTGACACTGATATCTCTGTACAGTGTGAATGTTGAGCCAGAAAAGGCCCTGAAAGGAGTTTGAATATCTGGTATCAATTATGGAGTTATTTGAGAGAAGAGAAGGCAAAGAAGGAAGAAAAATAGAAAAGAAAGGAAAATGTAGAATTATGATGTATGAGAAACCTGGGGGACTAAAGAGAAACATAAATGCAATGCAGATATAGCTATATCTATCTATCTCTGTATATATACAGAGAGATATATTTGTGTGTGTGTGTGTGTGTGTGTGTGTGTGTGTAATCAAGTCTAAAATATCAGGAAAATGAAGCTTGACTATATTTTTATATATTTTGGAACATCTGACCAAGTGTCTGAGGCTAGATGTAAAACATCACCCTGAATCAATGCTAATAATACTGTTTAAAATCAATTTAATAGGGTTGTTGAATCCAAGATGTATATTCAGTTTAGTTTAAGGTAGATGAGAATTAAGGGAAGTCCCTGGAACTTTTTTTTTTGAGGAAACACCACTAGTTAGAACATTTCAATTCTCCAGATGGAGATCTGCTTTAAGTTACGAAAAATGCAGGACAACGAAGGAATAACAGGTGTTTTTAGCTGTCAGTGGGGATGTCTGGCTAATGGCTATCATCCAGTCTGAACAACCAAGACACTGGGAGGTTGGTCAAGCTTAAATGGCAGACCCTTCCTAGACTAAAGGGAATAGGTCATTCCTTAAGATCTCATATGTCAACTAAGGCACTAGCTAGAAGAATCAGTATTTGGCCTTTTACCAAGAAAATTTAATAAGACTTCGATTTGCAGGGAGGTAGTAGAGGTGGGAAGGGATTCTGGGAAACTTTCCCTTGCTCAATGAGAAATACAAGGAGAGAGAGAGAGAGTTTCTTTAAACTTTTGCAGCATGTAGCATTATGTCATAAACCAGCCACCACTTTCGGGCTAAAAACAATACTGAGAAGAAGGCAGAGACATGGAGAGAAGGTTCATTACTAGAACTATCCCTAGAGCACGCCTATTTTAGACCTTCATAAAGGACGTCATCTCATTTAAGGCTTTCATTTTTCTGATGCAGAAAACATTTCAGCTGTTACTATGCCCAGTCCAGGTGTCGGGAGGAAATTCATATCAGGAAGATTTTATTCCTGCAAGACTTGAGACTGTGGCTAAATGATACACACCCAACCCACACATACTTGAATCTTTTTATGGGTTTCTGTGATGAGCAGGAACTATGGCTGCCAGTCTCCTTCCTCTTTGATTTAATCTGGAAAGAACTACCACAGGGCAAGCAACAATGCTATTTCTCTCCTGTAGGCCGATCAAGAACAACTGAGGTTCAACCTTCTACTGAGATGTTTTTGTTTGATTTTTTTGTTATTAATGAAGAAAAATGCAAAGAAATACAGAAGTTGGCCTACATCATCAACTAATTCCTCGTTTGATAAGGACTTAATACCTACCAGTGGCTAATCATAAGATTACATGAGTAATATCAATGATAATTATAGTAACAACAGAAATATAAATAGCATAATATAGCTTTATAGCACCACTGTAGGACAGGCAATAGTCTAAGGAATCTCAATGTATTTTTTCAATCTGTAAATGATGAATGTGAGTTTCCAACCATTATTGATAAACAAGCTGATGCCCAGGGGACTGAGTGACTTATTCCAGATCAAACTACCATTAATTGAAAGACTATTTGAACACAATGATACAAGTCCTATAGAAAGTAGAACTTTTCCATTCTTGGGTAATTTTTCATATTTTAGAGAACTGTAGATGAAAGAGGACAATGGAAATAAATTTGCATTCACTATGATTAAAACTTATTGTGCTCTCTTGAAGTTCAGCCAACCGTAAGAATACTTGCTTATATTTCATAACACAATAGAGATGATGTCTCTGGCATGCCATTCATTCCACAATATTTTTCTGACTGTTGGTAATTTTTTACCATTTTCTTAGTCACTGTGATTTTACATTTATGTTACTTCAAACCAATTCTAATTGTCAAACTACATTAAAATGATAGGGCCAATACACAACAAAAGTTTTGAGTATTAAATATGCTCATCACTAATTTATCCCACAAAAGGATGATGTATGTTTCATTTAAGTTTTAATTATATGAAAGGTTTTATTCTTCCTTTTTCCCATAGACATGTGAAACTGCATTTACCGGAGAGACTTAAATCTTTTGTAAGACTTGGTAAAGAATAGATGGTCTTCTACGTCTCCCTTATTCATGGCTGAATTACAATCTATAAAAACAATCCAGAAAAACACGGTAGAGGCATGCAAAAAAAAGCCACAATTGTCTCATTTCATGATGACTAATGGGGGGGTGGAGAGATATTTCCTTTCATGCACACACCTGTAAACATGATCTTGTACATTCCCAGTAAAATGAATTGGTTCAAACATACTGTCATCAAAAATAAATTTAGAGGAGGGCTACTTGTACAAAGAAAGGGGATTTGTGAGAGAGGGAAAGGACAGAGATGGTAACATAGATTAGGGTGTGAATATGGTAGAAATCCATTATTTACACATATGGAAACTTTGTAACATAATTTATCCTTACATATAATTAATATGAAGACATTTAGAAGGAGTACCTCACATGCTAACAGAACTAGCTCTCTGTGCAGTTCAGCTGGGACAGCATATCAGTTTAAGTTTTGGGCTTTCATGAAGAAAGGCAATGCATTAAAATTTCCCTTAAGTTTCCCTCAGACACACTGACCATGGCACCCCAGTCCCTGGAAGTGGATGTGACTGCATTACTTCCCAGCTGCAGAAACACATAAACATGCTGGTCTTCTGCTCCAAGAGGCTTTCCAAGTGGCCCTGCCAAATCTGCTAATGTAGAAAAATGAAACAAAGAAAACAACTTAAAAGATCCCATAACGAGCTTGAGATGGGAAAGCGAGGATGAAGTAAGAGGAGGAATGATTAAGGATCAATTTGTCATTGTTCACCAAGCAACACAAAGGAGAAGGAAGTTTTCACATACAAAGAAATACAGTCACGTCTTTCTTAAATGGGGAAAACCCTGCAGCCTTAGAAATACCTGCTTACAGAAGGTTTTTCTCCTGTTTTTCGTTTTTCATTTTCATTTTTATTTTGCATATTGATATCACTTCATGCCACCTCTTCCAGAAAAGTCTGTAGCTTTGAAACTCCAAAGAGGTTCTTTGAATTGTGAAACATTGAAAGATAAGTTAGAATTGGTGGGGTAGGCATATGGTGAAGTTAATTTGAAAAGTCACTGTTGACCACAGATTATGGAGGAGTTCCCTTCATAATTCTTATAAGCATACTGATGTGCACAAGGCCAGACACCTGTCTTTCCTGGGATCTCAGTACCGCAGTCTCCCCGCCACACTCCAAAGAGGAGGAGATTGCTGCCTAGTGAAAAGAGACCCCTGGCAGACTCAGACTGTGGTTCTAAATCTAATCTCTGCTACTTCTAATAATTTCATTTGACCAAGTTCAGTTTCATAAGACTTTAGTTTTCTTATATGTATGTAAAATGTTAACCTCTTTAAAAAAAAAAAAAAAAGAAGAGAAAATGCTAAAGAGATGAACTCCCGAATGAATGAAGATCAGTGCATGGACTAGTGGGTCCTCAAAACACCTTGCTTTTACTTTTTGGTTTTTCGAGACAGGATTTCTCTGTAGATTTGGAGCCTGTCCTGGAACTAGCTCTGTTAGCCCAGGCTGGCCTTGAACTCACAGAGATCTGCCTGTTTCTGTCTCCTGAGTGCTGGGATTAAAGGCGTGCCCCATCACCACCTTGTTATTACTTGTTCCTTTCTCTCTTCCTTTTCTCTCTCAAAATTTCATACCCTGATCTTAGAGTGGCAGATAACATAGTGACCAAATAAAACTATGCTTATTTATTATTATTGTGTATGTCTTGTGTGTGCATGAAGGAATGCGGTTTTATATGCCAGAGAGCCAGTGGGAGGGTAAAGGAGAACTGTGGAATTGGCTCTCTGTTTCCACATTTACCAGTGTTCCAGTGACTCAACTTGCTACACTCTTGGCAGAGATCCTTACTCACTGAGCCATCTTGACAGCCCCAAGAAACAATGTTTTGTACTAGCTTCTATGTAAATATCACGACTATTGCTTTATCCACATTATTCCATTAATCATTAAAGTAGTTCCAATGTCCCTGTTATTCTTCAGAAAAGGGAGGCTCAGAAAATTCTAACTTATTTTAAACCATTTATTTTGCAATATGTACTGAGGATTTATTGCATACTTGAATGACACTGAGATTTAGGGACACAAAAATCGCTGTGATAAATTTTCATTCTGTGTGGGGTACTGCTCTAGTAATGACGAGGACTAAGGGGTTAGGGTAGAGGCCTAGGACACTAAGACGCTATTCTGGTTTAGATGTAAAATAGTCCCCTTATGTATTTGAGCACTTAGTCCTCAAGTGGTGGCAATTTTTTCTGATGTTCTCCAACCTTCAGAAAAGTGGAGCCTAGCTGAGTGATGTGACATGAAGGTGTATATCCTGGCTTTATCTAGCCTGCCTCTATTTCCCACTCCACTGAGATATGAGCAAGCCTCTCTATCATGGTTTTAAAGCCACAAAGTCACCCATCCCCATCCTTTATTCCCCCGTATCAGGCTGTGCACCATTAAATCATGAGACAAAATGCAATCTCCCACCTCAGGTTCCTTCTAATGAGGTGTTTTGTCACAGTGGTTATTAAAGTAATTAGTGGAGAGGCCCTCTGGCTCTTTTCGTCTCACCGGACTGACTCAGACAATGCTCAGCTACCTCTACTCTCTCACACTTGTGTGCTAGCGTTGGATAAGGCTCTTTCTCTAGGACTTCCTTCTTCTCCGGAGATATGTATCCTCAGTTATGAAATGTTTCTTTCAACACATCCCTAATTTCATCTCGTTCCCTGCAATTGCTATTCAATGTTGAGTATTCATCAAGAACTTTCTATATTTTAGGCCCTGTGCTATATGCAAAGGAGAAAATTTTTATAGAATGAAGAAAAGAGCTTTAAAAATGGCTGCTCTGAATGAGGCTGGACTATATAAAGACAGTCATAGAACATAGAACAGATATGTCAAATACCACTGACACAGGGGTTAATAAAATAAAATAAAAGCAGATGCAAAATTCATATCTTCATAACTTGCTTGGTGTCAGGGTGGGCTAACTAAAAGGTAAAGGATCCAGACCGAATATGTGTAACCGAGTGGAGAGTGCCATAACTCAAGCCCTGTGCATTTCAATATTTCAACCTCAAATTAGGTGAAGTTTATTTATTGTTTAGTGATGTACTAGATGACATCAAATAACTTGGGATGTCTTGTGAAGCCATGAAAAAGCACATATTACATGTCTTTCATCCTTGCTCTGATAAAATATCCAGCAAAATCAAGTTAAGGGAAAGGGGATTTATTTTGCCTCAAAGTTCAGGTATCCTAATGTGGAAGTCATAGGGACCAAGAGTTTGAGGAAGCAGGTCTGACTGTATTCACAGTCAGGAAGCCGAGAATAGTGGCTGCTAATCCTCCTTTAGAGGCCAGGACCCCACCCAAGCCACCAAGCCTCCCATAGTGAAAGTGCATCTTCTACCTCAACTAATTTAACCACTATTTACCAGAAAGGTGGGTCCAGAGGTGAACCTAATCTAGACAGTTCCTAACAGGAATGCCCTGAGATTTGTGTACTCAGAGATTCTTGATCATTCCAAGTTGACCATCAATAATTGTCAATATTATTGTTTATTGTCAATATTAACCATCAGGTATGCACTACTGAAGTAGGGAAAAAAGGGGACACAAAAGGTAAAACTTGGAAGAATGGAAGTGTTGAGTGTCTAAAAGAAAGGGAACCAGAACAAATGCCCCTACCTAGTAGGTGATGCTCTCACTTCTGATGACACTTGGATTTCCATCCTTGTAGACAGTGTTGTAACAAAGCTTCATACCAAAAAAAAAAAAAAGACTTTAAAATCTACTCATAGTATTGCTACAAAAGTCAGTGGATTGGCAGTTTTGAGTAGAAAATTTTTATAGACTATTTCTATAAAGGCAAAAATCTAAAAATCAGATTATTATAACTGTAAGAAAATGGAATAAACCCACATATTCAAAATTTTAACTCATTAAGTAATGCCATAGAAATGTTTTAGTGTTTATGTCAAATAGTAACATTTTAGCAGAAGTGGATTCTTCAAAAGCTTTAGAAATATTAGGTTGCCTAGCTACATAATTATTGCTGCTAACCATTTCATTACCTTACCCATACCACCAAATTCTTACTTCTCCAAAACATTATCATATTTTAATACTGTAGTGATAACAGATTTGTTAATTCTATTCAATTTTTAATAAAGGAGATACTTTTAATGGAAAGACAATATTTTGTGACTTTTTTCTCTTAGTAATTTAAACAACATACTGGTTACATTTTGCTCTAGAATTAGTTACTTTTTTATTACATAACTTATTACTAAGAAAGGTGTCAATCTTTTCAACCATATATGAAGTCTAGCCTTTGAAAGAGAATGCAAAGAAATAAATTTATATAGATGTTTAGGAGATTACTTATGTACCAAGTAAGTAAAGTCCCACAAAATAATGCTGAGGAGAGCAGGAAAAAAGTCTAAGTGTATCAAAATGAATTTAGAAAAATCTTTTGTTGAGGTTAGGGAGTTCTTTACTGCAGGATTTTCCACAGACTGTAAGGAGTTTGTTTTCCTGGCATCTATTTATGTACCGTGGGCCTAAATATACTGAGCACTAGACAGAACATGGAGTCCAATGTGGGTGTGGCAGAGAGTGGAGAAGTGATTTGCTCAGGTGAGGAGAGGGAAAAGCAGGCATGGAATGAAAACATTAGTTTATTTATTTATTATTATTACTTTATAAATAATACAAATAAAAATTTCCACTTTCTCCCCTCCTTCCTCCTCCCACTTCCCTCCGGCTCCCCCCCCCCACACCCACTCCCTACCCCCTTCAGGCCTGAGAGAGGGCAAGATACCCTGCCCTGTGGGAAGTCCAAGCCCTCCCCCACTTTCATCCAGGCTTAGGAAGGTATGCATCCAAATAGAACAGGATTACAAAAAGCCAGTACATGTAGTAGAGACAAATCCCAGTGCCACTATCATTGGCTTCTCAGTCTGCCCCAATTGTCAGCCATATTCAGAGGGTCCAGTTTGATCCCATGTTTGTTCAGTCCCAGTCCAGCTGGATTTGGTGAGCTTCCATTAGCTCAGGCAAACTGTCTCAGTGGGTGGACCAATCCCTTGTGGTCCTGACTTCCTTGGTCATATTCTCCCTTCCGTTCTTCAACTGGACCTTGGGAGCTCGGTCCAGAACTCCTATGTGGGTCTCTGTCTCTCTCTCCATCCGTTGCCAGATGAACGTTCTATGTTGATATTCAAGATAGTCATCAGTATGACTATGGAACAAGGCCAGTTCAGGCACCCTTTCCTCCACTGCCCAGGGTCCTAGCTTGGATCATCACCGTGGACTCTTGGGAACCCCTCCAGAGCCAAGCCTCTTGCCAACCCCAGAATAGCTCCCTCAGTTAAGATATCTCCTTCCCTGCTCCCTTATCTGTCCTTCCTCCATCTCAACCATCCCACTCCCCCAAGCTCTTCCCAACCCTCCCCTTCTCCCCTCTCTCTTTCTCCCTCTCCCCTATCCCCACCTCACCCCACACCCATGCTCCCAACTTTTGCCTGGCGATCTTGTCTGCTTCCAATTTCCAGGAGGATCTATATATGTTTTCCTTTGGGTTCACCTTATTACTTAGCTTCTCTAGAATCACGAACTATAGGCTCAATGTCCTTTGTTTATGGCTAAAATCCACTAATAAGTGAGCACATACCATATTCATATTTTTGGGTCGGGGTGACCAATAGAATCGAATCAAAGACCCAGATATTAATCCACAAACCTATGAACACCTGATTTTTGACAAAGAAGCTAAAATTATACATGGAAGAAAGAAAGCATTTTTAACAAATGGTGCTGGCATAACTGGATGTCAACCTGTAAAAGAATGAAAATAGATCCATATCTATCACCATGCATAAAACTCAAGGCCAAATGGATTAAAGACATTAATATAAATCTGACCACACTAAACTTGATAGAAGAGAAAGTGGGAAGTAGCCTGCAATACATGGGCACAGGAGACCACTTCCTACATAAAACCCCAGAAGTACAGACAATAAGAGCAAAAATGAATAAATGGGACCTCCTGAAACTGAGAAGCTTCTGTAATGCAAAGGGCACAGTCATTAAGACAAAAAGGCAACCTACTGAATGGGAGAAGATCTTTACCAACCCCACATCAGACAAGGGTCTGATCTCCAAAATATATAAAGAACTCATGAAACAACATTAAAATTCTAAATAACCCAATTAAAAATTGGGGTACTGAACTGAACAGATAATTCTCAATAGAAGAATTTCAAATGGCCAAAAGATACTTAAGGACATGTTCAACTTCCTTAGCTCTCAGGGAAATGCAAATGAAAACAACTTTGAGATACCATCTTACACCTGTCAGAATGGCTAAAATCAAAAACACCAATGATAGCCTATGCTGGAGAGGATGTGGAGTAAGGGGAACACTCATCTTTTGCTGGGGGGGGGGATGCAAACTTGTGCAACCACTTTGGAAATCAATGTGGCGGTTTCTCAGGAAATTGGAAAACACTAGTTTAAACACATGACTGAAAGGATGGAGGACACTAATTTCACGGGCTCCTACATGTAGCCAATTATTTTCTTAGAAACACTTTAATCAAAAAATCCTGCATCATCACTCTTCTCTCGAAAGCAGGAAGACCTTCCCTGTTGCCTGGCAAGTGTGCCGTGGTGCCCAAACTGTGCCTGCTGTGGAGAATATTCTCAATAATTGCATACCAGACAAGATGGAGAGTACATAGATGCTGTAACATCATAATAGCTAAATCAGATTGCTTTCAGACTCCAGTGGACACCATGAGTGTCAAAGGGAAGGCTTCCAGGTCTTTCCAAATGCTGAGGCCTTTTGAAAGATCACTCCTATGGTGGTTTCCATAGGATGGCTACACAGCTCTGGCAACATGCCAGGGACACAAGGATGGCTGTTAATGGAAGAACAGTAACACCTGAAAGGCAGCTGAGGGTCCTTTGCATAGTATCTTTTTTTCCCTATTAAGTAATTTTTATTATGCATTTGCCTAAAACAGGGATTTTTGTATTAATAGCTCATTTTGGTTAAATAGTTTTCCAGCCTTTTCTAAGTTAATCAACTATATTAATCCTGAAAATGATGACAAAGTCCTCACATTGCAAAAAGAGGAAATTGAATCAGAAAGAATGAGCCATATGCCCAAGGCCACAGTATGGTTGTGGAATCCTGAGGACACACCAGCTTTTGCTACCCACCCATTTCAACCCAGAAAAGAATAACTACCATTCACGTCTATCTTAGGATCCCTTAATTTACAGTGCAATTGAAAGTTTCTCTTAAAACTAATCTCTATTTTAAAAAAAATTCTACATGACTAATTCTCTGAAATAATAAAACAATCGTAAGACCACATAAAAGTCATCTTAAAAGCCGGGTGAAGAGAAGATCAAAGATGTCTATGTAAGGACAAGATAGAAGCCAAGCTTCGGAATTCAAAGCTTTTGTGAGCTCTAATCATTTTGCTGGCATTCATAAAATCTTAAACATTTTCTTTCTACTTTTTTGATGTATAATATTCAATCAATTGTAATGGAATATGAGTGGATAGTGCTCGTAATAGCCCCTGTGGATGAAAGTGGCAGGAGCCTTGCATGCAGCACTGCCGCCCAGAGGAAAAAGCTGGTCTTTCTCTGCATTCCAAAGACAGCCAGGAAAAGATCAGAAAGATGGTCCTGTGATGGAAGCCATTTTCCTTCCCTTTCTACCAAGCTATTTGAAATAAAATCAAAGGCTGTGATAGGACCACTGCTAGGGTGTGCGTGTGTATGTGTGTGTGTCTGTGTGTGTGTGTGAGTAGGTGTGTGCATGTGTGTATGTTTCTGTGATAGTGTGTCTGCATGTGTGTATGCATATGTGAGTGTTCATGAGTATGAGTGTGTGTGTGTCTGTGTGTGAGTTTGTATCTGTGCATGTATGTGCATAAGTGTGAGTCTGTGTGCACGTGTGTATGTGTATGAGTGTGTACTTGTTTATGTGTGTGAGAGTGTGTGGAGGTGAGTGTGTGCCTGTGTACGTCTGCTTTTCCAATGGAATTAAAAAATATATATACATATATATGGCATGTCTATGGATTATCTATATGAAAGACATACGTAATACATGTGAGTGGCATAAGGGTCCTTGCTGTGAATGCCTGGGAAGAAGCAATTTTTCCATGTGGGGTGTAGAACTTGAATTGAAGGTGAGGCCAATCTTTCAGCCATGTCATATATGTGCTGAGATACACCAGCCTAGAGAGTTTGCTTAGGGGAGAAAGTGTTAGGGGGTGTGGATCCTGTGAGAGGATACGTGGCGGGGGGGGGGACTGGGAGGAGTCAAGGAAGGAAAGCTACAGTCAGTATGAATTGTATAGAAGAATAAATAAAATTAAAAAATAAAGCTCCATCTGATCAAAACACATATAAGCCCGTTAAAATGATATATTTTGACAAGTGAAAAGAATAAAAAAATTTCCTAAGCTACTTAGCTAGTAAACGGTGAGGTTTCTTGCTTTATTATTAATTTCTAAGTAAACAAAATACTAAGAAGGTATTCTTTTTTTTTCCTAAGGGTTGGTTGTATATAACCATTTTCTCATTTTTTCTGGTGCATATTTATGAGATTAAATATACAAAAGGGGAATCTGTGCGTGGTGGTTTTCAAACAGTTAAATAACAAGCTCCCATCGAGAAAACATTTTGTTGCAGCCAAAGGCTTTTAATTGGGAATTCTATCAATGTGAAGAGGGAAGCTTGTGATGGAAGAGACAGAGGAAGACAGAAGAAAGAAGATTTGAGTGATAGCCTGGGGTATACAAAGTAGCATTCAGCCTAGACGGTTTTCATTATCTGCCCTTAAACTCAAGGAAACCTTACAAAACACCTGATATTGAATCCCTAGAAATTTTTCACAAAGAACCTCAAGTTTTTACAGATAACAAAGAGAGTTACATCTACTAAATTTCCTTCATGGAAACATTTCAGTAGCAGCGGTAGAGGAAAGGCATCCACCTGGTTCTTGTTTCTAGTTCCGGCAGAAGACATCTGCATTTATAATAATGAGCACAATCCAGACTGGGAGCCTGCTAAAGAGTGTGTCTACCTAACAAGGTGGCTTGTGTCTACAGTTCTATCACTAAGAGGAAGAGGTAGGAGAATAGCTGTAAGTTTGAGATAGGTTCAGCTTTAGGCCTTTTCAAATAACAATCATACAGGTTTAGAGGATGATTCGGTTAGGAAAGAGCATGCTGTCCATGACCAAGGAAGTGTATTTGGATCCTATGAAGGAAAACAGGATAGCAAGTGGCTGCTTTTGTTGCATCATGCTTGAGGGGTGGAGCCATAAGACCCAGAAGCCCATGGCAAGCTAGCCCCTCCCACACAGCAAAGCACAGGAGACTCTGTCTCAAACAAGATGGAAATTCATGTCTTTGACCTCCACAGGCAGGTGTGCCCCGGACTCACACACCAACATGGACCCATGCAGACACATTTCAGACATATGCTCAAAGAATAGAAAAGAAATGTGTATGTTCTCTTTGCCACAAAAGCATGATTAGCTCAAAATTCGCCCAGGATTAAGAAGTGGAGGACTTAAAGACATGTATGCAAATCAAGTCAGGAGTGAAAAGACAGTACTGAGTTAAGGGCCAATCATTTAAGTGGTTCCTAGGAACAGGAATGGGTATGGACGTCTTACATTCCTTAGGAGATGGGAGCCAGGAGAAGGAAGTAGTCCTTAGTAATGTGCCTCATGAAGGGTTTTGGGGAACCCTGGTTTCTTCCCGCTTCCCTCTTTTGCTGCCTGCTGCCATGAGGTGAGCTGGCGTCCCAGCCACATGCTCACACTTCATTGGCATTTACTCAAATCAACAAGGCTGTGCCGTTACAGATTGAGCCTCTGAAACCAAGAAGCAAAGTTAACCATTTTTCCTCATGGGAATTATGTTAATGTATCTCAGGTATTTTTATGCAGCAGCAGCCTGACTATGGCAATTAGTGCCCCAAGCCGTAGCTACTCCTCAGCATGTCACATGTAATTTCAAAACTAGGTGCTCAGTTCATCTTGATTAATTCTTTTTTGTACCTTTCTAAAGCACCTAACTGAAAAAAAATCCTGTCAAGATTTATTAAAGAAGGGTATTGTTCACTAAAGAAAGGATCAATCCAGCCAACAGGTATTTTTATCTAATATCCTGAGTGAAAAATCACACAACCATAGGAATTAGACAATTTGGATGATTTCACTTCTGCCTGACTTCAAGAACTGTGAAAAGTCAGACTGGCCTCATGTCGGAGGCAGGGCGTTAGAGAGATGGCATCCTTAATTCCACCGTGAAATCCTGACTCTGAGAGGAAACATTCACTGTGGTGTCACTTGTAATCTAATACTTATCTGTAATAACAGGACAGTATCCTGTTTATTATCATCAATATAAGTAATAATTATACTTATATAGTTTTATATATAAGTATATAATTATACACACACTGCACTTAGTCGTTTCAACTTCTTCAGTCCTATTTAGATTCCAGGGTGGCCTCTGAAATGGGCGTCATTGCCTCCATTTTTCTGATGAGGGAATAGAGACGACACTTTCAGGCTAAGATTCTGACTTGGATGTTCCCCACCACTGTCCAGCACAACCAATCCTTTTCTTGTGACAATTTTGGGTTATCCACCATGTAGAGTCAGCAAGCAATCCCAACCATTCTTCATCATTCTGAGTAACTCCAGGAGTGTGAGGGCCTATCTTCTGCAGAAATCTATGCTGTCTTTGAAGACCCTCATTTTTAAACATTTTCTTTTTTCCTGATCTAAAATTGACCCTTTAGAACTGCTACTTCTTATCTTTCTATTTCTACCCTTTATGAAATACAAAATAAATTATATAACCATTAGCTGCACAACTTTTAGGTTATACCTTAGCCACAATGATTTTCTAGATACTAGGTTTTTTTTTTCTCTAAAATACTCAGGGTATACAGATCCTAATTCTTTCATCTCCTGACTTCCCTAAAACTGGAAAAAAATAGCTTTCAAAGGATCTTTTCATCTTGTGTCTAGTATATTCTATAATATTGCAATTCATTTTGCTCATCTACTTTTTCTGTTAGGTTATACATCTATGGACACATTACAGCAGACTTCATTTTTTTCTAAGATTTATCACAGATTTTGAAATCCACAAAATACTTGATGTAACATGTTCAATTAGTAAATTAGAATATTAATTGAATGTAACATTAAGAAGCATCCAGCAAGTTGATAGTAAGCAATAGAAACTTCCATCTCTAGAGTAACATAGTTTATAGCTCAACTCATTTAGTCCATGAAGGGTAGGATCTATACAAGAGAGAGAAAGGGAGATTTGAAAGAGAGTTCACGTGAGTGGAAACACCTGATCCTTTACTTGAACTTTAAGTAAACTTACCTTCTTACACAGAGAACAAGCAAATTAACCTGCCAAATGGGGACCACAGTTTGGAGGGATTGGCCAGCACAAGAACAAGTTGGATCTTTTGTCCTTGGATGGCAGGGCTGCCAACACTATCTAGACAAAGAAATTCCATGATTATGGCTGTAGTTTAGTATATGACCCCAAGGCCAAGAAACCCATTACAAATGTTTCCAGGTGTGAGAGAGAAAAACAAAGAACTCTGGAGTGGGTAACTTGGTGTTCTGAATCGAGAGCAGAGACCAAAGCAACTGGAGGGTTCTGCAAACAGCAGCATGAGTTTCTGTAGAGATTAGCACATGCAGCAACAGGGCAATATACCCCATCCACTTATTCTCCGTGCACATAGTATTCTGTGTTAACGCTATAGCCCCATCCTTAGTCAGCTTACTGCTTAGTGTCTTTATCTGCGTGCTAGTGTGTGTGGGTGTGTGTGCATGACTTAAATAGAAGAGAGACAAAGAGAGTTTTATTATAATCAAGGCCAGCTTCACAGGCACTCGGCCAGTGTGCTCACACAAGTGCTGGCTTAGATGAGCCAGACTCTAGGAGTTTAATATCCTGCAGTTGTCCTGATACATTTCATTACTTTGTTTTAAAATTTGTGGTTTGTCAATAAAATTCAAAGGGACAATGGAGTTTGTGTCAAGGGTCTGGATCCTTTGCTCAAATTCAGTCCGGTCCTTTCACTAACTTCTCCACGTCTGTAGGGTTTGCCCTGTGGCCTGTCATTTACACTCTGTGTGCGCTGGCCTTGCCAGAGCTCCACATGGTCGCTATGGTGTGGCAGCACATGAGAACAGAGAAAAGAAAACGGATGTGCAGCCTGAGTGGGCACTCCTGTCTGAGATGTGGCAGTTCCAAAGCAGAATTGGTGTACAAAGTGCTGGATACATGCCGTTGTCTTTCTGTCAGGTCTGTCTCGGGAGAGAGTATGGTTTTCTGAGGACCACTTATATATTCCCTGGGCCGAAAACTTTCCATTACAGAAGAGACTGGGTTACGCTAACACAGCTAGGACCTTCCACCCACACTTTGCATTAGGATCTAGAAACCATACACCATGCTGTTTACAGAACAGATAAGTTTAGAAAACCCTTTATAAACCTATAATTCACTGAAAGTTTGGAGCTGAGTAGGTTTCCCAACTTAACTTGAGGCTGTGAGTAAGGACAGAAAGGAGCTATCCATGCATAAAGGAGGGTGAAGAAACTTCTAGAAAGAAGAAATAACATGCGACAGTCTGGATCAAATCAGTCCAGGAAATGCTTCACAGAACGTGAGAAGTTGAAAGTGATGGGGAATGGAGAAACGTTGAGGGGATGACAATGGTGGGTGAATGGGCAAATAGCCCTGAGAGAGGGGTGTGTAGCGTGGGGAGGAGTCTGGCAGCAACAAAAAGGCAAAGACGTTTTCTCCAGTGTTTGCGATTCTTAAGCTCTGTCTCACTTGCCCTTTACTTGGCGAGTCCATTTTCAGCCTTTAAGTGAAGGATGCTATAGTATTTTATTTTGCAGGAGTCCCTCATTCTTTTGCATGATGCGCAAGGGCCCTTCCTACCAGCTGTGCAAAGGCTGGCAGTTCTGAGGAAAATGGGCAGCGCAGGATCGCAAGGTTCTTTCCTGACTCACCGTACCATCTACTGCGGGGAACTCTATAGTTACATCACACCAGCTCTCCCTGGAAATGTGTGCCACACAAAAACTATGGGAATGATCCCTAGGAGGAAACCCAAATGCCTCCCAGAACTACAGCGAAGCATATTTTCTGGAATCGGCACAAAGTGGATTTATTTTTGCCTTAGCAAAGACTTTTTATCACTTTGACATTTAGTTTATTAGAGCTAAGTTTACAAGACCAGTTTCTGGAGAGCTTTTACCTGAATCAGTGGCCGTTTTATATAGATAAGATGAGAAAACGCTAAAGAAATATGGGTTTCCCCTCCAAGCTCATACAAAATAAAGTCACATTAGTTCTTACCACCAGGAAGCAACCTCCTTAACTGTGGTCTTTTAGGAAAATAGGGATGCCAGGCAGTACACTGACTCTAAGCTTATAGTTACATGTTATTTATCTAAATTGTCACCTTATCTTCTCCTTCATGCCACTTGTTTTGAAATAATGAAAGAACAAGCTCACATTTATAGGTCTTTAATATAAGGATTACTAATGCTTCTGAGGTACCTATGACTTGCCAGTAGCCTAGGAGATGATGAGTAACGTTTGGAAAACAAAAAACTGACTTTTGCATCCCGTTAACACACACCAGACATGTAGGCTATGGATATTTCAAAACAATGCTCACACCATCCCAGTGATGTAGATAATGTCCCCTCAAGTGTTCAAACAAAATAAATTCAGGTTGAACGAGTTCAAGGAACTTGGCCATCTTGGCATGTTTACTATAGAACTCGAGCTTAAATTCGGGTGTGATTCATAGCAAACCCCTCCCTTTTTCTCTGTCTCATGTAAACATAGCATAAACCAAGGAGAAGAGTCTGTGATTGAGGTGTAATTTGCAAGAATAAACCCACATTGTTTATTTAGTTTGAGTCAATGCAATGGGGGAGACTTTAAATCAATTATTTTGCCTCCTTGCCATAATATTTGTTGGAAAGCATTTAGTTAGCTATACTAATATCTTAATTCAATTAGCTCATCCTCTTCCAATTGTACCTACTGTGCATAAGGTATGACAAAGCTCGGTTAACAAATTTAAGAACGATGTCATTTATTGAATGTCAAACATTGTATTAAACCCCAAGTCCATGGTTTATTCTTTTGTTGAAAACAGCAGTGCAATAGAAAAAGATTCAAAGGGAGATATGGTGGGACAGAGAGGAAAGAATTAGGAAATCAAACACAGAAGTTTAAGGTCAAGTACATCGTACGACAGATGTGTTAAAATAAATGCATGCTCTCACCAAGGTCATGTGGAATTTAATGGAGAAAGAAGAGCAAGATGAGAATAATGATAATATCAAAAGCCTAGCCCAGAAGTATAAAATGTCAGTTCTGGAAGTCACCAATGAATTCTAAACCTCCCTTCCCTCTTCCAATCAAACAACCACCACAAGTTTGTTTATCTGCTCTGACTCAAATTCTAAAGGCTAGGGAGGAAACCAACAGCGTGGGAAGTCAGTACAACACAAGGAACATTTCTGTCTGTTTATTGTTTTTTATATTCCTGCAATAAAGGGAAGCAGTAGGAAGCAAGTCACAGCAGTGGGAAGGGTTGGGACTTGAAAAGACACTTCTGGAATGTAAGTGAGATACAGATATTTGCAGGTGTGAGTGTGTGTGTGTGTGTGTGTGTGTGTGTGTGTGTGTGCATGCTTCACACTCATATTTTAAGTCATGAACAAGTTTATTTCCAACCTGAATATCACTGGTGTAATCAGGGGGGCGTGCATTCGTTTCCTGGCCGCCCTGGCTCAAATAATCACACAGAAACTATATTAATTACAACACTGTTTGGCCAATGGCTTGGATGTATTTCTAATTAGCTCTTATATCTTAAATTAATCAATTTCTATTAATCTATATATTACCATGAGGTTGTAGCCTACTGGTAAGGTTCTGGTGTCTGTCTTCTTCAGCAACTACACGGTGTCTCTTTGACTTTAGCTACTACTCTCTCTATATATCTCTGTTTGGATTTCCCATCTGGCTTTACTCTGTTAAGTTATTGGCCAAAACAGCTTTATCCATTATCCAATAAATGCAACACATATACAGAAGGGCATTTCATATAACATTGGCACACAGCAAATTCTGTTAATCAACTAATAGAATTAACAGGAGAGGAACAAGATTCATTCTAAAAGACCAAAAGTGGGGTTGCTTTTTGACAGATGGGAACTTCACTCAGGGCACGATCCATTGACCTCAAGGGAAATAAATCCACAGGAGGAAAAGGTGTCCCAATTACAGAAATGAAAATGTTCAAAGATACATGAGTCCTGATGAAGAAGATATATTATCATATGTGTGATTTCCTCTGTGAGAGGAAATATCAGATTTATGACTATGCTGTGCTTCATCCCCATCTGAAGAGAAATGTGGAAAGGAAATGTGACTTTGGGCCACAGCTTAGCTTCTCCATCTCCTCGACACCATCCTAAGGAGGCTTTCACTATGTCACTAAAACACCAGTGCCAGGAGTTGGCTCTGTAGCTGAAGCACTTGGCTTGAAAGAGGAAAGACCAGAGTTTACGCTTCCATACTGTATATAAATCCCGGACATGTGTGGCTACCCAGCTATAATCCCAGTACCAGGGAATACCCAGAGTAAGATGGCTAGCTATACTAGCCATAATGGTTAGCTCTAGGTTCAGTTTAGAGACCCTGCTTCCTCAATGAATATGGTAGAAGGTGAGCTAGGATGACTCCCAGTGTTAGCCTCAGACCAACGCATACACTTACACATGCATGCACAATGTTAGAATGTGTGCTCAAGCAACCATAGGACACATAGACATAGCCAAGGAAAGGAAAAGAAGGGATCATGAAACTGAGAGAGAATGGAAATACATAGACACAATTAATCGCAGGCAAAGTTAGCACTAGGGACATGAAGTCTACTTATTAATTCCTTGCTGCATAACAGGATTGACTTAGTATTCTGTCTCTAAGCTTCGGCATCTTCATCTGCAAAATAAGAGGATTAAGTCAGATGGTTTCTAAGGTTATTTCCAATTTTACAAAATCTATTTAGATAAACAGAGTAGCAGTGTTCAATGTACTTAAAAGAAAAGGAAATGGACTAGTCAGTTTGACAAGGTCTATGCAAAAGTATTATTGTTGTGCTATATAAAGGAAAAGATCCCATATTTTTAATAAGATGAGAGTAATGGCTGAAATTAATTTCCACAAAGGTTGGGAAAGTGGCATATGTACATGGAGGATGAGTAAATTGCTGCTATAATAGAGATGGCTTAAATTGTAATGTGAAGATGATAAAGGGGAGAGAAAACCTTCTGTTCTTTCAGGATATTAAAATTTAACAGAACATGCTTAAAAATGAATATAAGTCTCAAGGCAAAGACTAAATCCACTCCTCTGTTATGTAACTGTTAATAACATCACATAATACCTATGACCTCTGTCATCTTTATCCACGAGTCCCAATTGAATTCAGTTAATAAGTAAAACACTACAGCTCCAAGCATCTCTTTGAACCAGGTGAGATTATATGCTTAAGTTGTGGCCAAAAAGATGTAAAGTTACTCTCTTGGATAGTTTTACTGAAAGACAAGGAAGAAAGAAAGAAAGAAAGAAAGAAAGAAAGAAAGAAAGAAAGAAAGAAAGA
>NC_022022.1:40791217-40839239 GCF_000317375.1 Microtus ochrogaster | reverse complement strand
GAGGGAGGGAGGGAGGAAGGAAGGAAGGAAGGAAGGAAGGAAGGAAGGAAGGAAGGAAGGAAGGAAGGAAGGCTGGTCAAGGTAAGGCAAGATGAAGCAAGGCAAGGACTTGAAGGTAACCAAGCATTTCCAGATTGGAGGATGCCTTTCTATCTGCTCCTCCAGATACAATAGGAAGAGCTATAGCAACTATTTTAGGCTGTATGTAAACTCAGAGAAGCAGGCCTCATTGTAAAAGTGTACCATCGGAAAGAACCTAGAACAGGCTCTAATAACATGCCCTTCTCCCAAGAGTAGTTATATGGGGTTTCTATTCAAACATCCTTTTCATGAAAGAGAAATAAAATTTGGATTTGACTAAGATATAGTTATTCTTTCTACCATGTCTTCTTTTGGTCATGTGCAGTCAAAGTCTGATCCAAATGACTGAGCTTTTGAATATGAAAGGTTTCAAGTAATAAAGCAAAATAGGACTTTGGTTTGGAGGCAGAGCAGTGGACGTTCATAACAATGACTCCAGAGAGAAAGCCAAGAAGCTTCCAACCTCTATTACATACATACAAAATGCTTAGTTCAATCACAATCTACTATATATTGAAAGCAAAACTACATGCTGACAAAGTTTACACAGAGGTTCAGAAGTAGTTGAAGATACATTAAATCCTGATGTGGGCTATCAGCAAATTCTTAAAGCCATTGATGAATTCAAGGTGGAATTAAGAACAAACCAGCCTGAGGGCTGAGAAGGAAAAAATGTGTGTCTGCTAAGAGAGCTACTTTTTGCCTGAGCCTGGCAATGTGGAAAGTCACTGGAAAAGACCTGCTGCTTCTGCCTCAAGTTTAAACAGTTAAAAGAAGTCTCTGAACATTCTACTATTAATAATAAATATGGCTAGAGCCATGCCATACAAAAGCTGTTAGCCTGTTGGCAAGGACGGTGTGTTATTTCACATGCCCTGAGTACAGCAGACAGCAACAGAAAGTTATTTCGATGAGCAAAGTGCACAGGTCTATAAATAAAAGCCCAGAGTCCTCAAAGCTTAAAAATTCTATTTTTCTAAGATTTTCATTTCTGTTGATTCACGTTTAGAAATGACCAAAAGTCAATTCTTGTGGAAGCTTACCACACTTTGAAGGATAGCATTCTTTTCAAGACCGTGTAGTTCAAGGCTCGGGAACTCACAATGTCTGGAAGTGATTTGCGAGGCATACATGACACGTAGGGAAGCCATGTTCATAGTACTTATCAAGATGTGGCCAAAGAGCACAGCAGGAAAGGAAGACTATCCTAAGAGTCAAAGCCAAAGTCCATGGAGGAAAATGAAAAACTGTGATCTTGTTGAAGAGCAGGGTTTGAGATTACCAAACGGCAAGTTGACTCTACAGTCCAGGCAAGAAGCCTCATTATTTTTGCTCAAGAGCTGATGTGTATGTCTTTCTGCCAATAGTATTCCTTTTTCTTTATCCCATGTTGCCTTATTTTCTAAATTAAAAGTCACTGTAACAAGCTGATGGTGAAAGACAAGAGACCAAGACTGGCTTGTTTGAGAACTCAGCTTATGTCTCCTCTAATTTTTGAATAGTTGAAAAGATACCCTATGTAAATGGTTAAAGAGATAACCTATATATTGGCATCTAAGTTGTACTATGGAGAGAGGCGCTGTGCCTCATGCAGAGACTGAACATGGAACGAGATGCAGTGAGTGGGAAGGACAATTCAGGATTTTTCTTCTTGCTAAGTAAAAGGAGGGCAGTTCATCCCAGACCACCCTAGGGAATGCACAGTGCTACAGTGGTAGAGTGCTCACTTGTTTTCAATTTGCCAGTCCATCTTATGCAGAGTAGAGGTCAAAGAATATTCTTGTGACTTCCTTTATCCATCAGGAGCCTAGAGAAGATGTGAGAAGAGGCTTTACTATCCATTCTGGACCTGCCCAATGCTTTCTAATTTAAAGAGAATGAGACATGACTAAAGAGGGAAAAAGGAATTCCACATGCTTATCCCAGACTCAGGCAACTCAGCACAGAGTCAAACGGACCCATCTGCCCACAGTCCTGAGAGACACAGACTTGTTGTTGTGAACCATTGCTTTTCAAGGGATTTTGTACCACACCATGATGGCTGATCACAGGTAAGAGGACTGTTCAGCTAAACAGACTTATTTGGGAGATTTCATTAGCAGCCATCGCAACTGAGGAGATATAAAACATTCAAGAATAGCCATAAATTCTCGAGTGGCCCAAGAACAAATAAGAGAGAATAAAAGTAATTTTTCCTAAAAACATTATTCCTCAATATTCAGGAAGACTGTGTCATCAAGTCTAAGAAATAAAAGTTGAAAAAAGATCTACATACGTCAGAAAGAAGGGGTGCAAGTGACAGATGATGCCCCCTTTCATGGAGCTATCTCAAAAGTACAAAATTAAGTAAAAGTTCAAAGTTGCTACCTCACCATAAAAACCTCAGAAAAGAAAAAAAATATATACATTGTAGTTATATTTTAGAGTGAAGTGTTCGGGTGTTAAAAGAATTCAGGGAAACAGTAAAAGGTCCAGAAAATGAAAACCAAAGTGTAAATAATACTATTAAATAGTCCAAGAAAAAAATAGGCTAACATTTCAAAAGAATACATTAAATGTAGAATACAGGATGAAGTTCTTTCCAAAAAAAAAAAAAAAAAAGTCAGGAAAATATTCCACAGAGCAGGTAATTGCAAAGGCCTTTTCTCTCCTAACACGGAAATTGATGGATTTGAGAAGAAGGATATTAAAAAGATCTTTAAGAGTTCACAGGAAATAGAAGAACGGGGACAAAGCATGGATGTCATGTAAAATATTTTATGACAAACTGCTGGTCTGAGCCAATAACTCTAGGGCTGAAAAGGAAGTGTCGCTCTATAGAGAGAGGAAAGTTGTGGAGGAGGGGAGGGAAAAGGACAGTGCTTCCCTTTTACAGACATTTAGGAGATAACTAAAGCATCGTATTTTAATAAGAGTGTTCTATCACCTACAAAAAGAGAAATGGGATAAAGAGAGCAAGTCACAAATGTTTTAATAAAGTATGTAGTTGCTCATTAATGACCAAAAATCAAGGCCAGAATTGACCAGAGGGGGAAGAAATTTACAGAAGCATTCTGGATCAAAGGCAGCAGCATTTATGAGCAAAGAGCTTACACAAAAAAACATGCACTTCATTGTGGACTATAATTAAAATTTGCATATGCAAAAGCCTTAGTGATATTTCACATAATCTGAGAAGTTATAAATATCAGATGAGATTATACGTTTATTAAAAGTATAGAGCATTGTGCATTTCATCTAATTTCCACCTGTTCACTGTTGGTATATACAAATGAGATTCAGTTTTCGGTGGTTATCTTATATCCTGAGAATCCTGAGACCTTGCTATACTTACAAGTTTTAGGGGATTCATTGCTTATTTTTTCTATAACCCTATGATTAATTCAACCTTGATCATCGCACTGTAGGAATATCACTGTTTGCTCCCTTCTTCTCTATGTTTGATTTTCCTTTTCTCACCTTAGATCACACAGCACACATAGGATAAAAGTGGGACACTGGGAGTAGATATTCTTTTTTAATAATTTGTTGTTATTATTCCTTTTTATCATCATCATTATTTTATCCACATGGGTATCAACAAAGCAAGGCATACCATGTTGTAGCAAGAGTAGGCACCTTCCTTCCTATTGAGACCTAATGACAATTGGGCTAAGCATCAATCTATGCATACAGCAAAATATCATTAGGTGTTATTACATGATATATATCTCCTATTGAAAGGAATCTAATCTAGGGCCACCTTTGTAAATTCCTGGAAGTTTCCATTGCACTAAGTTTCTATCTCACTACCCCCTTTTCTTCTCTTCCAGTACTCTCTCCCTCCATCCCCCCTCACTTGATCCCTCCTTTTCCCATTCCCAACTGCCTCCTGTCTACCTGTGAAATCTCTATTTCCTCTTTCCAGGGAGATCCAAGCATCCTTCCTTGAGACCTTCTTGTTACCTGGATTCTTTGGGTCTGTGAATTGTAGCATAGTTATGCTTTAATATCCAACCAACATCCCCTTTAAGTGATTACATACCATGTTTATCTTTCTGTACCTGGGTTACCTTGTTCAGGATGACTTTTTTCTAGTTCCCTCCATTTCCTGTAAATTTCAAGATGCCATTGTTTTTAATGGGTGAGTAATACTCCATAGTTTTGGTTTGTTTCTTTGTTTGTTTGTTTGTTTGTGTGGACACAGAGTTTCTCTGTGTAGCCCTTGGCTGTTCTGGAACTCTCTCTATTGACCAAGCTGGTCTTGAACTCAGAGATCCATCTGCCTTACCTCTGGAGTGCTGGGATTAAAAGTGAGTGCCACCACTGAACAACTTCTATTGTGTAAATGTACCTTGTTTTCTTTACTCATTCTTCAGTTGTGGGATATCTAAGTTGCTACCCATTTCTGGCTATTACAAAAAAAAACTGCTATGAACATAGTTGAGCAAATATCCTTGTGGTATGGTTTATCCTTTGGATATATGCTCAAGACATCTGCCAGTTACAGACACTCTGAGGCTTAATTATAATTACAAACTATTTGGCCAATGGCTCAGACTTATAACTAACTAGCTTTTACATCTTAAATTAACCCCTTTTTATTAATCCATATATGACCATGTAGTCATGGCATCACCTCACATCTTGCTTCTTTGGCAGATGCTGGTGTCTCCTTCCACTCTGCCTTCTTTCCTTCTGTATTCAGTTTGTTTTTTATGCCTAGCTATATTCTGCCTTGCCACTGGTCAAATCAGCTTTTTTATTAGCCAATGGTAATAAGACATATTCACAACATACAGAAGGGCATCTGATATCACAAGAGTGGCATAGCCGGGTGTGAGGTAGATAGATTTCCAGTTTTTTTGAGGAACCTCCACATTGGTTTTCAAATCTGTACAGGTTTGCATTCCCATCAGCAATGGAGAAGCATTCCCTTTGCCCCACATTATCTCCAGCATGAGCTATCTCACTTGTGTTTTTAATTTTAGCCATTCTGACAGATATAAGATGGAATCCAGGATTTGTTTTGATTTTTATTTTCCTAATGACCAAGGATGTTGAACATTTGAGACTCCTCTGTTGAGAATTCTGTATTTAGATCTATACCCCATTTTTAAATAGGATTACTTGGGGTTTTCATGTCTACTTTCTTGAGTTCTTTAGAACTCTGTTAGATGTGGGGTTGGTGAAGATCTTTTCCTATTCTGTAGGCTCTCATTTTGTCATATTGATAGTAGCCTTTGCCTTATAGGGTTTTTCGGTTTCATGAATTCATTAATTGTTGAGTTTAGTGCCTGTATACAGAAAGATGTCTTCTGTGTCAAAGAGTTCAAGATTATTAACCACTTTCTCTTCTACCATGATCAGTATATCTGGATTTATGTTGAGGACAATGATTCACTTGGACTTGAGTTTTATGCAGTGTGATAGATATGAATCTATTTGAATTCTTCTACGGGAATGGATATTCTTATTGCAGGTCCAGTCTTAGTGAACAGCATTGAACCTCTGATCACTAGTTATGATACCAACTGAACAGCTCTGTAGGTGTTATTCATCAAAATGAAGCATACTGAGCTAGTTAAGGCTGACAAGAACAAATCATGTGAAAGTTTTATCAAGCACTAGAAATGCAAAGTTAATATGTCCCCATATTTTTAATTTAATTATAATTTACTTGTTCTTTTACAATTATGTTTCATAAGTCAGTGGGTGTTAGCCATATCTTTCATCTTTAAACTTGATGCTAACTTGAATGTAGTATGTATATGTGTGTATGTATGTATGTGTGTTGGTATGTAATTAAAAGAAAATTCCATATACCTATTCATATTTTATTGTGTTTTTAAAATCAATTTCTTTGTAGAAGGTAAGCTTTATTACATCTACTTTCCTAAACCTGTACACACTTTCCCACCCTATATTAGCTCAAATTACATTTAAGGATCAATGATTATTGAGTAAATCTTCATTCCAAGAACCTTATTTCTTGTTCATAAAATAAAAAATTTAGATTCTGTAATTGTGCTGCGGCTGGTATTGGTATCTGTGAGAACTCTTAGTTCACAGTTATGATGGCTACACAATGGAGAATATGTTGTCACCTTCCTCCCTCTCTCTCCCTTACCCTCTCTGTCCCTACACTGTCTCTGCCCTCACAGCTTCCTGCCTTCTCCACTGCTTCTGAAGAATTGACTCTTGGATGCTGTTTGTGTTGGTGTTATTCCAGTGAGTGGTGCTACTCTAACTCTTCAATAGTATTGAAGATTTTTACAATTTATAAAACTTTTAGAATCATATTTGGCAAGCTATCTCTTACTAAAGGATCTTATACTTCAATTCAGCTTTGAAAACTATTTTAGAATATTGAAAAATGTATAAGGTTTCATTTAAAGTTACATATAAATTTCCAGTTTGCATTCTGAGTGCCTATATTTTTTCTACTATACTTATCTTGCTAATGGATGAGAATTCTTGTAAGAATTTGAGGTTTTCATTTCAAAAAATATTTTATTTTGGACACTATCTTACTCCTATAGGCAATGTTACTTTATTGTACTTATAGCTTATAGTCCTAAAATGTAGATTCATTTATTTATTCTTTCTTCTTTATTCTGGGCTTTTAATCAACTTTATCTCATTCATTAAACTGAACACTTCTATATCATTTATTTACTGCTTCAGTAGCATGAATGTTTGCTGCAATACAATTTATTTTGAACACTAAAACTATACCTAGCTTACAGTATAGGGTAGTTATGAAGCTTTATAGCATGTTCCCACTTACTTTACAATAGAATTTTTATTTCTGTCAGGGGGTTATTATGTGTGTGTTCCAATTTCTACACAGTTTAGTGTTAGTTTTCTATAATTGGTATTGTTTGATTTTATTTTATAATGGTTTGAAAATACCGTATTCATAAAATCTACATTGTAGAATTTATTAACACTTTTCTTTGTGATATAAAACATAGTCTGTGCTTTTTTTAAAAAAAGAAAATACCATTCTATTTAAAAAATAAATATGGACGTTTATTGAAGGTAATTATTTTAACTTTTCTCTTAAAATTTACTAATGTTTACCTATTGTATTTATCAAGACTTGCTGTTACAATTCTTCTCTACTCTTTATATTTACTGAAAACTTAGCACTTTGAAATTTGATGTCATGTTATTTACAAATGTGCATGTATAAAGGTACACATTGGATTTAATTTTGGTTTTAAATAATTTCACTATTAATCATCTTTCATTTGCTACCTTAATGTGTCTTTCTTTAAGTTAGATGTATAAATGTACCATGACATTGATTTTGTATGTTATACTCCAATCTTCATTTAGTTTAGAGTATCATCATATACAACAGTTTCATTATTTCAGCAAATAAGGATACTCATTCATCCACTCCATTTTTGTTGTGTATTATGTATCATTTTACATGAATTCTTATTCTTATAATTGAAAACCATCTCTACTTTTAGGTTTTCTTGTGATTATTGTGTGTGCATATGTTTCTGTGTGTGCATATATGTAATTAAACATAAGCTTTAAATATGTGTTTTCTTTAGGTCTACTTTTTTGCTGTGATTCACCTGTCATAATATAATTGAGGAAAGGACTTATTTGACTTATAATTCTAGGTCACAGCTCATCATTTCAGGAAAGTCAAGGCAGAATTCAAGCAACTGGTCACATCACATCCATAGATAAAAGCAGAGGAAGCATAACGTACTCAGTTGCCTGTTTGTTATCCTTTTTCCCTTTTATACAGTTAAGTGCCCAGCCCAGGGAATGGTATCACCCACAGTGGTATGAACAAATTACTTATCACGATAATCCCCTACCAACATGCTGACATTCCAATTTGATTTGGACAATTCTTCAATAGATACTCTCTTCTCAAGTGACTGTAGGTTGTGAAAAAGTGACATCTAAAAACTAAGAAGCCTCTCATGTATGCATTAAAGAACAATGCCTTGATAGGCAAAAATTTTATGCATGACCAAATCAATAAATGTTTTCTTAGGCTGATAATACCCACATACAATAGAAAGGACATCAGTGGAATCAGGTAGTCAGGAAGATTGCATTCAAACTTGTGATATTGTAACATATCTCAACCAAAGTGATAACCTATGATTTTTTCTTGTCCCTGGGGTTACTTTAAATTTCCCATATTTCATACTAACATATGACCGCAGGTTACTAGTAGTGGTTTCGTGTTCATACCATTTTTATGAATAGACTAATCAAAAGTTGCTTGCCAGTAACATTTCCCCTTGCATAGAGCAGGCTGATGGAGTTTTGTTTTCGTCCTAATCCTTTTTCCTGAGGAAAGTAAGCAAGCACTTTCCTGTGTCCATTTTTGATGTGGGAGGTCCTTCTGTCTATGTGTTGCTTTTTTTGGTTAATGAATAAAGAAACTGGCTTGGTCTGATAGCGCAGAGTAAAGATAGGTGGGGAAAACTGAACAGAATGATGGCAGAAGGAAGGCAGAGTTAGGAAAAGCCATGTAGCCTAACTGGAGGCATGGTGGAATTTTACCCTGTAAGCCACAGCCTCATGGCACTACACAGATGAATAGAAATTGGTTAAATTAATGTGTAAGAGTTAGCCAATAAGAAGCTAGAGCTAATGGGCCAAACAGTGATTTAATTAATACTGTTTCTGTGTGGTTATTTAGGGGCTGAGCAGCCTGGAACAAATAAGTGGCCTCCCACAACACATCATTCCAATTAATCCCCTCCAGAAAACTACCCACTGTCCCACAGAGCAACGGAACATGGCTGTTTCAAGGAGGCCACCAGGTTGGTAGGTCAGCAGGCTGAGCATTCATTTGGATAATCCCCACATTTGCTGTGAAACTGGGCACAGACTCTTGTAGTTTACTTCATGTGAACTAGGAATACATTGATTAACTCCAAAACAGTTTTCCATACTCTCACTTTTGCTTGTTTTGTGGTTTGGGGTTTTCAGTTGATTTCATAGAAGAGGGTTGAGATATTCTCACTCTCCCATCTTCACCTGGTCTCCACAATATTTAGTAAATGTTAAAATTAAAGTCCTAAAAAGAATTATGCTTCCATGCTACAACTAACAGAGATTCCAATTCTTTGTGATTAGACTCTGCTTGCATTTTTAGCAAGCTCTATCTATGAATCCTTAAGAAGGTGTCATTATCTTTTTTACAAACTTGAGAGAGATAATCCTACATGGACGTCTATTTTACAATATGCATGCTTACATGAAAAAATTTTAAGGCTACATATTACTCCTTCTATGGCTTTCTAAATGGTACTTCTTATATTACTTGCATGGTTATAAATATATAACATATTTCTGTCTATACTTCATATTTAAAGTATTTTCATGCTTTTTATATCAATCTTTTATATATCAGTCTTAATCCTTAGGGTGTTGGAGCAAAATGATCAGTCACACTGCATAGTGTGATATCTGCTAGGTATTACTAACCTAGGCAACAGGGTTCATTTTTTGTACCTTCTTGTCAGTAAAGAAGCCACAACTTCCTCACAGTTCTAATAACAATAAATAAAACAATGTGATACCCTTAGCTTTATAAAACAACAAATAAAAACCTCTACCTGAAATGTGTCATTTGTTGATGTTTGATTAGTCTAGAATGTTTGTTTACCCGCTGTCTGCTGACAAACTCTCCAAATCCTTCTGATGAGGTGGTTTTCCAAGAGGAGAAAATGATACAGCATTCCTCACTTGTAACAGGTGGTCCCCAAGTGGTCATCCATCTTCCCTTGTGGTCTCTATTGTGAACTGTAAATCATGTCAGACAGTGACAGCTCGTGGGTCAGTGTGATCTATCATCATTGCAAGAGCCACCAGTCACAACACGCACACACACAATCCATCTATGTGCAAGTGATGGATTTGGTTAGGAAATTGCCATCTCACATTCTGGAAAACATAAACTGATGTGAATTCATAATTGAAATATTTAACCTGTGATCTTGTGTAAATGATATTGTGTCATTTTCCCTGAAATTCAGCTGAAAATGATTTGGTTGAAGAGGAAGTTCATTAAAAATTAGATAAGAATATCCAATATTTTCTGGACTCTAGCAGCCAATTCAGAAATTAATTAACCATTCATCAAGTATTTTGAGAAGACTCTCTGCCATGAGCCTGGTTTTAAAAATACTAAAATTAAAAATACACATAAATGCAGCTAAAAATAAGGAATCATGGGTGGAGCACTTAACACAAAAGCTAAAATGAATTTCCTTGGAGATGAACCATGAGCTGAGGTTTGAAGCATAAATAAGAAGTCATTGAACAGGTTGGGTCAAAGTAGTCAGACAACGGAAAGAGAAAGAACACTGAATCCAGAAAGAGTTTAGAATGAATGAGCAACTGCCAGAGATACTTTGGGACTTACATGACTAATGACCCAATAAGATGTGAGCGTGAGTTAGGAAAGTGATCAGTATGGAGAATCCTGTGAAGGGTGTGAGGTACCGTGTTAGGTACTGTGGTCAGTAGCTCCTGAAATGTCTCCTGTTCTTTGTTAATTTTTTTTCTTATTTTAGATACTTTACTACAAAAAATTGTAAATAACATCATCAAGCATATAAATTAACCAGACTCAAAGTCTATACAACTAAATAATCTATACAGTTAGAATTGGTATTCATTGGAAGATGTGAATATCTTTTAAGTTTATATATTTATTAGTACTTTGAGAATTCAATTCATTGTATTTTGATTATATTCATAATTCACTCTCTTGTATGTCCTTTAAGTGTAGAGTTCAGTAATTATTAATGAAAAATTAAGACATATTAGGAAATCAAAGGCAGGATAGATAATAAGCAGAGTGAGGTATGTTTCCTTGGAGATGTGGCATAAGTTGAGACTTGAAGCTTACATTAGAAGCATGCCTGGTAAAGAGGTCAGATCAAGGTATGTGGGAATCAGCTCTCATCAACAAAATATGTTTCTAGGATAATTATACAACATTCACACTTATTTACAGTCAATACTTGTCACTTTCCATGCCTAAGGTCAGTAAATAGCCATCTACTTTCTCTCTCTATGTACTTCCATTTTTGGACAGTCCACCTAAGAAATCATAGGCTATGTTATGATTGCATCTGTTCACCAATTGATAAGCATTGTGATACTTCTACTTGTTTTTATTTATTATTCACAATAATGCCATGTGCTGACTAGTTTTTCAACTTGACACAAGTCAGAGTTATCTAAGAAGAGGATTCCATAATTAAGAAAACATTTCCATAAAAATAGCCAAATCTGTAAGGTCAAGTCTGAATTAGTGATTGATGCAGGAGGGTATAGCATGCAGTGGGTACCACTTCTGGGCAGGTGGTCTTGGGTTACATAAAAAAAGAAGGATGAATAGGCCACCTGGAGCAATCCAGTAAGCAGCACTCTTCCATGACTCTACATGATTCGGTTTCTGCCTGTATGTTTTTGCCCTGTTTACTTCCTGCCTTTTCTTCCTTCAGTGATGATGATGGACTGCCATATGGAACTGAAAAGAAACCCTTTCCCCCTAAATTGCTTTTAGCTAGGGAGTTTTATCACAGCAATAGAACCCCAAGGCATGCTACAAACATTCCCACAAAAGTCTTCACATGCATATATTTTGTTAAATAGATTCTTGAATATAGAATTCTTGGATCACGTGTTAAGATTGTACTTAGCAGCTTAAGAAACTAAGTGAAAGGCAATTTTCAAATTAACTAAATGGTTTAATATGATCATCACCAAAGTATAATTTTTCAAGGGGCTGGTCAGTAGGTAAGGCACTTGTGACAGACAAGTCTGATGACCTTCATCACTGGTGCCTATATGGTGGAGGGAGAGACCTGAATCTCACAGGTCCTATGACCTCTACCTATACCATGAAATGTACACACACACACACACACACACACACACACACACACACACTAAATGAATGGAATAGCAATTTAAAATACGTGAGTGTTCATTCTATTTCTTCTAGAATTTTAATTAGGATTTAATTATATCTGGATTTGTATTTATATGTATTACTCTGATAATTTGGAAATTAATTGAAATATTGAAGCCATTTAGAAAAGTACTGCAATAGTCTGGCTGAAAGCTAAAATCTTAAACTTTGGGGGTGATTGTAAGTGACTCGGAGAAGTTGCATCTTCTAGGGAAAGTAATGAGCCTTAATAAAAAAGATCATTTGTTTCCATCAGTTATGTGACTTTGGTTCACAGAGGTTTGAAGCCAGAACAGGAATCTGCCTACACAGCCAAATTAGCCAAGAAAATCAGCCTTCAAATGATTAAACTGACCATTTTTACACCTGAAATGGCTTGCATTAAGAACTGTATCTCAATATTCCAACATCATTTACACCATCACTGTATCATTTTTCTATTGGTTCACCAACTGCATGCTGGGAACAATATTACACATGCTACAGTGCATTCTTCTTACTCTGGATATTACATTTTATTTGGCTCTAAACATAATTGCAGGACTATCATTGTGCTGTAATAAGTTCATATATAGAGAGAGTGCATTACTAAATTCTACCTGACCTGATTGTATTATTTGTATCAGCTAGCAAACAGAGTACTGTGTCATGTGCCCCACATTTCATTCATAGAATATTACTGTTCTGTTAGGAGGCAATAAACTATTTCACTGAGAAAAGAATGTGGCAGGATTCATAAGCTTATCTACAGTTCGTTATAGTGTTTCCTTCAAAATAGCTACACAAGGTTGTTGTAATATGAGTCCAAATGAAAGATGTGATGATATAACAATATTATATTTGTATTCAGAGATCTTTTCAAACTGAAAATGAACAGTTAGGAAAAAAAACTGATATTTAAAGAATAGGCTAAAGTCTTAATTGTCACATTGTCATATTGCAAAATGATATGATATATATGGTATATAACAAAAAGTAACCTTTAAAAATAAGCATAAATACTGAGGAAAGCAAAATGAGCTTTAATTAAATTGTGTTTGATCTTAGAAAAGTAAATGGGAAATTACCTGCAGTGCAGAACTGGGCTCATGTAACAGACACAGGAGACCTCTGATCCTTGAAAACATTTCTTCTTAACAACTTGTAACTATTGAGATTTTAAAAGAACCACTTGAACAGCCTCTACTGTTCCTTCTTGAAGGTTTAGTTGATGCTGAGTGTCTCATAAACTGTAGAAGGTGATTTTATTCCCATTCACTTGATATATGTGAATAATTAAAAGGCACATAAACACAAAACTAAAATAGAAGAACAACATAGTCTCCAGAAAGAACCAGACAATTGGTGAGGAGAGTGAGCACATGCCACTCTTTCCTGGAATAAAGGATTTTCTTTCTAACCAGAGAGCTGATGGCCCAGTTTACCGGGATTCCCTTGATTGGTTTATATTCTAAGAAAATATTATTAAATATTAATGAAGAGGGGATGGAGGACCCCAGGAGAAAAGGACCCACTGAATCAACCAAACAGAGAGCGTATGGAATCACAGAGACTGAAGCAGCAAGCATGGGTGTTTTGGCTGTTAGCTTGACGTTTTGTGGGACTCCTAACGGTGGGAGTAGGTATGCTTTTGAGTCCTCTGTCTGCCCTTGGAACTCTTTTCCTTCGTTGGGTTGCCTTGTCCAGTCTTGCTGTAAGGGCTTTTGCCTTGTCTTACGGTATTTTGTTTTGTGGTGCTTGGTTGTTGTTTCTCGGATGCCTGCTCTTTTTCTAAAGAAAGACCAAGGGGGAATGAATCTGGGGAAGAGGGAAGGTAAGGGAGATTGAGAAGAGTGGAGGGAAGGAAAACTGTGGTCATGGTGTATTGAATATGAGAAGAATCTATTGTCAATTAAAAAGAAAGGAAGGAAGGAAGGAAGAAAGAAATAAAGAAAGGAAGGAAAGATGGAAATAAACAATGAAGGAAGTAAGAAAAGAAATAAAAGAAAAGAAAAAAGAAAGGGCCAAGATGGGTTTGCAAAGCTTTTCTCTTCTGCATGATCATGTCTAACAAACCAGAAGACAAATGGTCGTGGTCATCAACTGTAAAAACAGCAGCAGCAGTGTTCCCACTTTAGGCTTAGGTGACCAGTCTTTCAAGGAGGGTTGACAGGGAGCCCAGTGATAAGAAAAAACAAACTGACGGACCATACATGTCTGATGCATTTAACAGTCCCCACAGTCATGGCAGTAGAAACAGTGGAGATAAAGACAAATGTGGCAAATGAATCAAGCATGCAATTATTTACTTAATTCTTATGAGCAATTTTTCTCATGTACTACAGCATCAGAACTCAGGAGTATTTTAAACTGAATAGGACATCTATGAACTTGAAAGACATGAAGTGTTTTGATTGACAAAAAAAGTGAAATGAGAAGGTCTCAATAACCCATGATAGCTTACAAAGAAGAAAAGATGTAGATGTAAAACTTTAGGATTATCACAGATCTGGTTAAGTACACAAATAAACGTAACCGTATAAGATTTTATAACTGAATTAAGAGTTTCAGTTAAGTAATACTGAAATTATTTTAAGAAATAAGAGACATGAAGGACACATGTAAGGTTCTATCATTTATTTCACTGAATTACATTTGTAACAGAATAATTACCGCGCCTATCTTAGAATGTAGAGTTAATGTTTTACAATTAAATTCTCCTCAAATAAAACTACTTAAATTATTCACATTTGAAAACTATTTGTTTTAGTTTGAAGATTAAAAGTTTGCAAATGTTTGGATGAATATGGGCCTCTTTGAAAGCAGGCCATATCCTTACATGTATAACAAATCAGAACCACAGAATTTGTTCATATGGAATCCAACTTTCTTAGATTTTTCTTTAAGTAAAGTGAATAATTTGAGACAAAAGTTGAAAGGAAAACTTTGTTTTCCTCTTTTTGTCTCCCTAGCTGTAAATCAGAGTTTGCTCATCTTAAAGACTTTTGTAAACATTAGTTTGGGCTTTAGACTCTACAAGCAAGAGCTGGCAGCTTTAATCTGCCACCCAGCCATTTTCCAAAGTTTAAAGGCATTATGTTTGGTATGCTAGTAACATGATTTTTGGTAACATCAAACAAGGATTTTGTAATAACTTCCGTGTGCTGCAATAAGAAGCCCCTTGGATGAGAGGTGAGGATAAGCATAGATGTTTAGAAGGATAAACAGTTAGATGTATCCATTTAACTAATAGTAGGAGTGAGTGGTGCTCTGGGCTCTATTACCTCTCCAGTCTAAGGCTGTTCACCAGGTTTACTGCACACCAGATAGATGTTGGTACCTACAACAATGTCCCTATTGCACTCTTGGGCATATCAGAAACAAGACAATGGCTCCCATTCTCACCACTCCTTTTCAATGTAGTTCTTTTTTTTTCAAAGAAGTAAACAACACCATTTTAATCAAGGTTGCTGAAGACGTAAAACAAGGAAGAGATGGTCATGTTCCCTGTACAATACATCCATTTACAGAATTTGCCGGTACTGTGTACAACATATAAATACAAGGTAAAACATTAGAGGTGCATAGAGCATACTTACAGAAGCCAAAGAGTAGTTCTTAATGTCCAAGCATAGCAATAAGACAAGGGAAGTTATAAAAAAAAATATATAAATGTGAAAGGAAGAAATAAGAACATCATAATTTACAAACGGCATGATTCTGCTCTTACACCCCCTATACATTCCACCCCAAAGCTGTGAGATTTCATGTAATACGAAATTAAACAACAAAAGACTTTCAGTTTCTCTCTCTCTCTCTCTCTCTCTCTCTCTCTCTCTCTCTCTCTCTCTCTCTCTGTCTTTCAAGAGTTTCTCTGTGTATCTCTGACTGTCTGGTAACTTACTATATAGACTAGACTGGCCTTAAACTCAGAGAACTTCTGGGAATAAACGCATGTTCCAGTTTACAGTTTTTCTATGTATCAAAATTGAACTTGCTGAGAAAGAAATTGGGGAAAATAATCAGTTCACATTAGTTTAAAAAATAAAATAGCTAGCTTAACCAAGGAGGTGAAGGATTTTTGCAATGAAAACTTTAAGACACTGAATAAAAGGGAATTGAAGACTAAACAGTGAGCCTTCCATGCATTAGGTTGATAGAATCAGTATTGTAAAAATGGCTATTGTCAAAAACAACCTTGACATTAAGTGAAATCTCCATCAACAATGACATTCTTCACAGACCTAGAAAAAAAATCTTAAAATACATATGTAAAAACAAATAATCCCTAAGCTGAAAGAAAGAAATTGAGCTTCCAGTGCCTGCCTTCAATGTACACTTTAGGACCATAGTGGCGACATCACAGCAGCAGAGTCAGAGAAAGAAAGCAGAATAAAGGCTGAGATTCAACCCACACAGTTATGCCAACCAACTTTTTTCCACAGAGGTGCCAAAAATATTTGCAGAAAAGTGTTTCTTATAAAACTGGATATCTATCAGCGGAAGAATGAACCAATTTTTCACATGTATCAACTAAACTTAAAATCTTTACAACTTTTGACCTAGTATTTATATTTATAAAAAAACAATACCTTAGAAATAACTGGAAATATGGGCAATGGTTTATGCACAATGGTCTTAAGATTTTCTGGTTATAAAAAAAGTCTTGAAAATGACCTGAATCCATAGGAGTAGAGATAAATAATTGGGATTGACACACAAAATCGTATAGTCTGTGGCTTTCTAACAGTCTTTAATAACAATGAAATTATAAAGAGACAGTCTAATTATCATTAATTTATCATCAATGTATTTATTAAGCATAGAAAATTGGGGTAAAATACCTCAGAACAGCAATCATTATTAATATTATAGTTTGAGAGGGTAAGATACATATTTCTTTTACAATATGAGAGAATTTGGGGAATATAATACATTGCTAAAAATAATGTTGAGAGTAGATGGAATTTTAAAGGATTATTAAGGGATCATGCAGCTGAAAATTTTCCATATGATCAAAACTAAAAAAGCATTCAAGTCTGACCACCATATGATCAAACAAAGTTGCTTTGGTTTTGTTTCACTGTATACAGAATTTTTGTGGTCACTATAACAAGATACCAGGAACTGGCAAATTTTGAACGACAAGATTGTATTCTGACATTTCTGGAGACACAGAAGTTCAAGACCAAAGTTCTGATTCAGTGACTCCTGAAGACCTGCTTTTAGATCCATAGACTTGGTTGCCATGTCCTCACTTGGTGGTTTAGATTTAACAGTATTATCACTAATGTAATTTAGGAAGGATCTATACTCATTATCTAATAACTTCCCAAAAACTCCACCGAATAACATCATCTTTGAAATTAAAATTTCAGCATTAGATACCGCTGCTAAGCTCATATCATGATCTTTGTCTTGTTACTGCTATATAATCTAAAGTGTGGTTAAAGGAGACAATATCCAATTAATGCAGCCAAGATTAGGGAACTCCAAAGAATCACCAATGCTATGATCTAAAAAAAAGGATTTTATAATTCCTTCAGGAAAGTTTTGCTGACATACAGAAATCTTTAACTTTATAACAATGTTTATGACAACATATTTTGACTGATTAAAGATCTAATGAATTCATCGTCTATAAAACCTGTATGGCTCTTAGTAGGAGCTTCATTAATGCTAGTATTCCTTTTACACCAAGGCTTCTTGAGTGAAAAGTCTACACTGATTGATCCCTTTATTCAGAATCATTTGTTGAGTACCTAACAATATTTATATTGCTGAAGGCAGAAGTTGGCTTATGCTCTGAGTAAACAAACAAAATGCAACTCATTCTGACATCTAGTAATGCATGGTTTTGTTACAGAAATAAGACCAAGAAACCAAATCCTGTGGAGGCACAGGGATGTCCTGGCCACAACCTGAGCACCGAGATGAAGCATGAAACACAAGAACGGAGGCAGGACAATGAGAGTTGGCTTCAAGAACACACAGGAGTGACCCAAGGAATATGTATCAGCAGACTCACAGGACAAGAGAGAATGTGTCACATCTGAGGAACCAAAAGAAACTGAATCTGGCTAGAGTAAAAGACACAGATAAGTAAGGAAACTGTGGGAATTAAAACTGCATGGCCAAGAGGAAGTCAACACACGAAGAACCTTAAAGTCAGGTAACCACAAATTTGACATTCTAAAGGAAATACCCATGAAGGCATGGAACATAGAAATAAGTTTAACCTACAGTACAGACATAAGCAGAGGCTCTTCTTTGAGACCTGGGGTGTAGGGTACTTCTAGACTGTGACTGCTTTTTCTGGATTCTGAGACAAAGTTCAGCTAAGCATCCCTGCCTGCCCTAGAGCTCATGACTTTCTTGTCTGACCTGCCTGCGTGCTGGGATTACAGGGCTGCATCAAACACTACGATCCTGAACTTCCTTCAGCAATATTCTGGGGATCATTTTACTTTTCTCTTTAGATAAACTTAGATGACACTTGGTGGTGGTGTTGGGGACAACTTTTTACAGGCATGGGGCCTCTGCTATCAACAAAACCAACAATGTCCGTTCATATTATTTCCAGAATAACTTGCATTTATTCTTACATGAATCTCCACTTACTTTTTATTTTTTTGAGCATTTCCGTCATTTTTATTTCAACTTAACCTTTGAATAACACATGGTTTCTTGGGTATCTGTTCTTGCTCTCTGTGGCAGTTGTTAATGATAGCAGCGAAAGTTCTTTTTATGTCCTCCGAAGACAAGAATCTAGTGTATGATCTTCCTACAAATTCAAATCCTATCTACAGTAAAGATTTCCAAAGTTTTATTTTGTCAAAAACTCTCAGGTCCAATTTCACAAACTGCGCTTGTTATTTCTATGGGCATCAAAATAAATATTTCTTACAAGAAGCCTAACTCAATGTCTCTAAAACATGACTCTTATCTCCACATAATGCTGTTCATTCCCCAAGGTTTATTATGACAGTAAAAATGATATCTCTGTGTCACACTGCCTCACAAGCCTGAGAATAGAATACTCCTTTCTTCTTTCTCTACAGCCAGCAAATTCTTCTAATTACATCAAATATGGCCAGGGTTGTCTTATATTCTTGTAATTGATGAGAGCAGCTGTACAGCTTAGTTGACCAAAACAGACTCTTTCTTAAAACATCATTCTAGCTGGATAATATATTTAATTAGTTAAAAGCATTTAATTAACTTGTTATCTCTCGGCCTAACTATCAATGTTTTTAAATGCAGTCGCTACTTGTGTGTACTGTCTTCTGGCCCCTTATTTCTCTTCTAACTTAATTCCTGCCACATTTCTGGATAGAGAAGGAATTCCAGCTACCTGCAACTATTTAAAGCTCTTTGTGTGCATTCTTTAAGATTCTGTTGCTGTATTCCTTCTCTGTGGCGTGTCTTTGCCCTAACACACTCATAATCACTTCTTCGCGGTCTCAGACAAGCAGTCCTTGAAGTACTGGGTGACCCATCTCTATTTTGCAATCGCAGCTATACATTGTTAACTCTTTCTATAGTAACTGTCTGCATGTGTAGGCCTCTGTTGTCAAAGGTCATTCTCCAGTCTCTTTTTATCTATCAAGCCACTAATGCAATGCTCCGCACAAAAACTGACTGCAAAACTTGCATTTGTTATACTCTAATCTCTCTTAAATTATTGATATGTTGTAACAACTTGCTAGAATATGTGTAGTTCAGCACTTACACATAACAAACTAACATTTCTATCATTTTTCTTTGATTTTAAAAAATTCTCTGAAATCTATTATTCTTCTATGCACACAACCAAATTAGGGAAAGATGGTCTTATTATTGATCTGACATCCAAATTCGCACATGGGAATTCACTTTTATGGGACAGAATCCTCTTCCACTGTTAGGCTGTGCTTTCTGATTGTCAGATGTGTTCTGGAGAGTTTAATTCGGAGACTGAAGCACAATTAATGAAAACTCAGAGACAGGTATTGGGGTTCATTCAACCTGAAGGCCAGAAAAGCAAAACAGCTTTTTACCTCTACCTCAATCCAAAATGGTGATCCTGCCGTCAGGAAACTCAGACTGAGACTAAGCCTGCGAGCTGTCTTCTCCTGTTTTATAATCCTCTCTAGTTCTGGGACTAAGAGCATGTACCACTACTGCCTGGTTTCTCTGGCAAGATAGTGTGGCTACTGGGATTAAAGGTGTGTGTCAATTGCTGCCTGGTCTTTAAGACTGGTCAGTATCCCTGTTTTTCTGATTTTCAGGCATGCTTTATTTATTAAAATACAAATGAAATGGCATTACAGGAGATAAGTGATCTGCTACAGTCTTCTTTTTTTCCAAACAAGGTGAGACATCTAATTGTAGTCATGATAAGGATTTAAATTTCAACATAGACTTTTCAATGTGTTTCAGTTTTGATATTAAATGTCCCCAAAGGCTATCTGTCTCGGGATGACTTCCCATTCTTTCCTCACAGTAGGATGTTCCTGCCTGGAGAGCAGGCCCCAGAGAAATGGGACAAATGAATCCTGGACAGAAGCCTCCAAATCATTAAGTCCAAACAAATCTTTTCGCTTTAAAGTTTAATCAACTTGACTATTTGCTACATTCATGAAAGTTAAAACAGAAAGTAGGAACAGTTGGTTGTGAGAAATGAAGTTGTTGATATGACCATCCCGGATTGATTTGATCTTGGATCCCAGATGCTTCTAATATTGCTATCATATAACCAGTTATGATCCTCAATAATCCTTGGTTTCATATCTAGAAAATAGAAATAATGGGATAAAAATCATTTGTGGTTACACTTAGAAAATTGCTCTGCAATAGTCTGGTGTTTTTGCCTTTCTCTTATTGACATCGAGTGGGATACATGAAAGAAACAGCTGACAGACAACAAAAAATGGCTCCATGTAGCCACACAGTTAGAGTGAAAGCAAATGCTGGATGTAAAAGGAACACTAGGGCGAAAGCAATGAAAGAATCTCTGTTATGAGCAAAACATCTACATCAGTATCTTTCTTAAACTATATACAATCATAGAATAAATTAAGACAAGGAACAAAGATCACTTATAGAAAAAAACAACGGTTAGAATTGTGTAAACATTTCCTTATGAGATGTACAAGAAAAAGAAGAGTGGATCAAAATATCTGAAATACGAACAGGAAGAACCCAGCAGCCTAGACGTTCTCTTTCCTGAGAAACGAGTAAACAGCAGCAGAGGATCAATAAAGGAGAGGGTGGGGGCAGGATTTGATATTAATTGGATTGTCTTACAAGAAAGAAATGTTCGAAAAAATTAGAAGGCAACATTATTCAAAACATGCAAATCTACCCAGTACTTAGAGAGCTGAGGCAGGAGGTTTGCTCATTAGTTGAAGGACAGTTTCGATTATGAGGTAATTTTGGGTCAAATCTCTGTATAGTGAAACACTGACTCAAAACAAAGAACATATGAAGGAGAAAAGCAACAACAGAGCCTGTGAATCTCCACAAATAAATAAATACTATCAAAGAAGAAATAAGCACAGATAAAAATAAACACTGTTATTTTCCTTATTGATCTAATAGCACAGTTTGTTCCAAATACCAATAACAGCAAGTTATTTCAATATCTATCCTCACTTTATCTTACATGTGCATGGATATTTGTGATGGTTCATAGAAGAGGCCGAAATTATTCTGAGTTTCACTTTCTATGGACCTAATTACCTACTACTAACCATTGTTCAAAAGTATTCACTGGAACTTGCTAGAAATAATTCACAAGTTTACAAAATAATTTTACCGAAAAAAAATTTTTAAAATGGTGTGCCATTCAAGTTTAATTTGATGCAAGTTTGTACTATGATGTTCTTCGTTGTATAGCTCATGAATAATTGATGTGTCCAGTGGATCTGTCATGTATATGGTACCTTTCTATTAGTCATTTAGAAGTCATCTCGGTCTTTGGATTTACCATCATGTTACTACAATGTTTCTTAAGCAAAATAAAACAAAACAAAACAAACAAAACCCAAAGAATCCGAATCTAGGAGACAAAAATTAATAAAACTACAAGAAGAAATAAACAGACCCATGATTTTAGTAGATATAAAAAGCCCTATGAGAAATGGACAGATCCTTTAGACAAAAAAAAAAAAAACCACTAAAGACACAAGTTGAAATCAACAACACCATCAATCAACTGGATGCAATTGACAGCTGTAGAAGACTTCAAATAATAACATGGAGCTTACTCTTCTCAAGGTCACAAAGAGGATTTACAAGATGGACCACCTTTGCAACCATGAAATGTATCTCCCCAAATTAAAATAAAAGCAAATTCAAAAACCAAAACAGAAATGTTGATATTTCTGCTTCCATTACAGAGTAGAATTAAATGAGAAACCAACAACAGGGAGATAACTGGAAAGATTCCAAATATAGAGAAATCAAATACACTTCAAAGCAACACAAGGGTAAAGAACAAAGAAGAAAGATTTACAAAAGCATTTCACTACATGCAAATGTAAATACAACTTACCAGAATCTGTGGGATGGAGCAGAAAGAAATGAGAGAAATCATATGTATCATATATTGCAAAAGAATAAATATCTGAAATCAAAAATTGGAGTGTCCATCTTACACCATAAAAAGAGTAAATTAAACCCCAAGTCACCAGCAGAAGTGTAAAATAGTAATCTGAGCATAAATTAACGAAACCAAAATATTCAGAGAAGAAGGAAAAGATCTAGTTTGCTGAAAAGATGCATAAAATCAACGCATTTAATAAGGGGAATTAAGAGAAAGGACACAATTTATTAATACTGATTAAAAAACAAAATATCTCTTCACACTCAATGGACATTACAAAGATAACACATTTCATGTCCAATTCCCTGCTCGTGTATCTAATACTATAGAAGTAAGAAATGAATTTCTTGAAAGAAATATCTGCCAAAGTTCAGATAAAATAGGCAATTTAAGTAAGCTGTAAGTTGAATTGGTAATCAAAAACTCTCCCAAGTGAAATTATCAGGAGCAGATGGAATCATTCATTATTTCGACCAGATATTTGAGATAGAAGCTTTATCAGCTCTCCATAATCTTCCTGAGAATAGCTGAGAGACATTTCCTAACTTTGTCATGAAGGTAGATTGCCATAATGCAATATGACCAGAGTCAGAAAGAATATGGTGTATACCATGAAGAAAAAAAAAAATCAAGCTCTATTTTTGTAGATAACAGAACTGTATTTATATTACACTGAAACTAATCAACTTAAATCTCCCATTTTGAGGACAGCTTATTAACTGAACACTTGCCTTGCCTGTGCAAAGCTCTCTCTCACACTACACAGACAATAGTAACTACACCACAGACAAAACCCTTAAATTAGACATGATTATGTCAAGATTATAAGAGGATATTAGTATGTAAACTTCAGCTTATATCCCACACACCAAAATTGTAGTTCCATCTCACTAATGTTGGCTAAAACATATTAAGTGATAATTTTTTTAAAGGGACAACATTTATCCAAGAAAGAGATTGGTCCTCCAGGCTTCATTAAAGCAATGACATCTTTCTCTGCAGAAGAAAAAAACCAAGAAAACAAAGTGACAAGCCATGTGCTGAGGGGAAATATTTGCAAAAGGCTCATCTAACACGGAACCGTAACCCAAAGTGTATCAAGAAACAAATACTCAGTAATGAGAAGACAAACAACTAAATTAAAACAGGTCAAAGACCTTAACAGACAGCCCTCCAAAGGGAATCTAAGGGTAAGAAATTGACATTTCGTGGTGCAAATCATATGCTACCAGTAGGCACTGCTACACCCCGATGCCATAGCAAGGCCTGCACTCTGGCAAAGCTGAACATTGGTAAAGATTTGTAACAAGTTGGATTCCTGTTCACTGCTATGAAGAATTCAAAATACTTCTGCCACTCTGGAGGTTTTGGCAGTTTCTTATGCAACGGAAGATAATCTTAGGAAATGATACAGTGTCTATGCTTGGTACCAGTAAAAGAATTTGAAAGTTATTATCCACAAAAACAAAACAAAACAACAACAGCAAAAGAAACAAAACACTACAATAACAAAAAAACAAAGAAAGAAACCAAAGAAAACAAAACAAAACAAAAATCTATCACACAACTGTTTATGGAAGCTGTACAATAATTGCCAAAACTCAAAAGCAAGTTAGATGCCCTTCAGTATGTGATCAAACAGAGTGTGGAACATCTGGATAAGGGATTATTTCATGCTGAAGGAAAGGAGCTACCATAGCAAAAACTGAAAGGGAAGGATTTCAAGTCCATATTCTAAGGGGAAAAAATCAATTGGAATATCCATCCCACGCACTGTGTATCTTTAAATAAAAGACATTATGGAAAGGCAAACCTGTGGAAATAGTAAAAATTTTAAAATTTGGTAAAATATTGGTTTAAACGGTAAAAATATTACCAATGGATAGGGATGGTGTCGAGTACTGAATCATAGGCCTGAAAGGCTTTTTAAGAGAAGCCAAACTCTCTCTAAGGTACTGTCATAGAAGAAACATGCCATTCAGTGATATTTGTGCAGATTCATAGAATTACAACATCAAGAATAAGCCATAACATAAGTCAGGGATTTTGATGAGTGTGATTTGTTAACAATGGCTCACCAGCTATCATACTATGCCACCCAAGTGGGGGTTGATCACATGTGAGGTTTTCCTTATGTCAGGCCAAGGGATGCTTGGGACATCTCTGCACTTTCTTCCCAGTTTTACTGGGTTCCTGGTACTCCTCAAAAATCTAAAATACCTTATAGGAAATAGAACCTTTTAACTGAAGAAAGTATCTTCTCTAGTGTCTCACTAGCATTTTACAGTAGCGGGGTTGATGCCTAATAAGCATAAGTAATAGCTAAATCAACTAAAGGACTATGTTATAAAATATTTATTCAAGCCTGCTCATAATATTTGGCATATAATAGACATTTAATAAATATGAAGTCAGAACTGATGATTTGATTCTCTTGACGGAGCTAATTGCTACTTATATTTAAATAATGCTAATTAGAATAGCAGGCTATTGGAAAGTGTGCGATATGGAGAAATGAATGCAGCTGGAGTCAAGTCCTGCCCCCTGAATATTTGTCATAATTAACCCTAATGAAAGTGGCTTCTCTGATAACCCTCAGTCTCCAAGCTCATAAAATGGACACACTAGCTACTCTGTGCCGCAGTTGTGATGCAGCAGTAATAAGTGCCTGAGTAATTCTATCAACAGACTATGCAAAGGCTTCAAGTATTAATGCAGAAACACTGGCATTGCAGCTCTCTTCATTATAACCATACGACAAAGTCGTAATATATAACCTTCTATAAATATATAACTTTATCTAAAGCTCCACTTTATGAAAACTTTCTGCTTTAACCATGATCTATTAAGGTTTGATTTATGTCTTTCAATACATTTCACCTCAATTTGAAACCCATTTTAATAGAACTAGCTAGCATTTCCAGGATGGCTACTTTGTGTGGAGATGTTTTCTAAATGATCCATGTATTCATTAACGAAGTTGCTTTTGTTATTGCATTTCACAGCAGAAAAACTAAGTTTTATTTAGAATAAAATTATTTCTCTTTATCAGTTTGTGAACAATAAAATGAAATTTTCTAGACAAGTCTATCTGAATCCAGAAAAAAGGTAGTTATTTACAATTTTTGAAGGTAATTCAATAAAAAATTTACATGTGTGATTAATGTAAAATATGGTACAAAATAAAACCAGATGGTAGGATATTTTTGGCTTTTTCAGGTAGTGAGGTAGTAACTCTATGTTTTAGCTGGTAATTTCTATTCATGATAAATTACCATTTAGGAAGGTTTCATTAAACTCTGGTTACACTATGAAGATATAAGCTCCAGTTAATGCATCATTGTATCATCTTATTCATAACCATTTCAAACATTAAGTTTATCTTATTGGAAAGAATAACATTTTAATACTCACTTAATCAAAAAATAGCACTAATATATCATAGCAGTAGAAACATGCTTGGGAAGTGATCAGAAATTTCTATTTCCTGTTCATAGATGAGTAAGATGACAATGTGATTCATAAAAGACAGGAGGTTATCATAACTAAGATGTTGAAATGTCAGGAGGCATATAAGATAAAATGCTCTGATATCAAAAACACAGGTCACAGGCCATGCAGCAAACAGTTCATAGACTACTGTGTTTGTCAACTCAATCAGCAGTGGATTCCCCTTAGAGTCCTTGGATTACTGAAACAATAACTATCAGTGCTAAGAAAATATGATAATTTGTGCGTACAAACCGGCACCTACATGGCAATTATTCAATAAATGCTTCACAAATAGCCCAATGAATGAAAATCAATAAAGAGAAGGCCGTCTCTCCTCTTGAATGGAGTGATCTTTCATATATAGAGTAAACATAAACACATTTATTTTAAATACTAAAATATTAACATAACTTTTTAAGTGATGTTCAAACTAACCCTCTGAATTAATGAAATTAATGGAATGTTACTTGAGAATAAAGTCCTGTAAGGCATGAGGATACTGTGAAGACTTCCCCAGAATACCACACGCTTATAGACTTTCATACTGGCAAAGATAGAAAGTAGGATTGCAGCAAATAAGATGGAGGAAGATACTTAATATTGACCTAAAACTCAGATGATACATAGTCAATTAGAATGGAATGTTCTGGGAAAATGAGCCAAGTAGAGAAACCATGCTTATAAGAACCCTGGTGTGAGAATTGAAAAGGTACATCAAGAGTTATTTCCTGGTCATTTAAAAGTTTTAGGGATTTGTGTAAACTTGGAAGCCTTCTACAAAGTCACCCTTCTTTCTGTATCATTGTCTCAAATAATACCTGATATTCAGGGGTGCTGGAAGGATTAGTTGTCCTTAGTTGAGGAGAGTTGACAATGTTGGATACAGCACACTCTCGGTGCAAAGGAAAACTGCAATCAATGTCATTGTCATTTGAACCACATTGTTTGCAGTGGAACCAATTGTGAAGCCAAAGTAAATTCAAAATCTAAATTAGAAAAACAGATGCTTCTTTTGTTTGGAAAATGTAGTCCCATCTAGCCCTATTGTAAACCATTTTTGTTTGACTTACACCACATAGAAAGAAAAATCACAGTGCATAATGCAAAAATGCAGAAACATATTTAGCAAATTTGTGGATTTCATAAGTCATTTATAAACTTCAGATTTGCAAACAATTTCAAAGCCTTCTGAAAATATTTATAAACACAAGAATCTCTATAATGCTACACATAATTATACCATGCCTTTTCAAAGCATATTTCAGAGATAGAGTTTGTACAGAATATCAAGTTTCCTATTTGGGGTTTGTCTTGGAGACAGTGAACAATTTATTTTTCAATCTGTCTCCAGTGATGCTCATGATTAAGCTAAATACATCGGTGCAACGAAAGGAAAGGCATTTATCTTGCCCCTAATTTCTAAATTGACTCATGACATTAGGAAGTCAATCTATAGAGTAGGATTTATTTCTTCAGCTCAGCAAGTTCCAACAAATTGTGTTTCTCACAACTTCAACTATTTTAAGGCAATTTAGAAAGTTTACTTTTCATGCTTTTGAGATGCCAGGATCTCTTTGATTTAAAAACTAACATCTCCAACTTTGCATACAGGCTTTAGATATCGTCCATTCAAGCTCACATCAGTTCTTTGCCTATTCACAGTGACTATTAGCATAAGAAAAATAGCCATAAATATTGTTATTTAAAGAGGGAAATAGTCTACCAATTGATGTTTGCAAAAAAATAGAAGTTCCAGACATGTACACACACACACACACACACACACACACACACACACAATTGCTAAGAGTGAAAAACACACTTTTGTGTTTATGATTCTAATTTGAGGTAATCAGAAATATAAATAGGGAAATGTTTTGCCAAGTTTACAGCACATTATTTTGGGAATAAACCTAGGGATTTAAGTTTTGCTTTTAATCTTACAGCTTGAGTTACTTTCATTTTGTTTATATCAACATTTTGCTTCCAGTAACATTAAAAAAAAAATAAAGTTGTCTGGGTTACAGATCAAATTGCTCTCAATAAACACTAAACCTCATTGTGAGTAGAATATAAATGAATTAGAATCACAAGAAGTAAATTTCCTTCTTGCATAAAGGAAATAAAAACTGCAGTGTGTGGACTAGAAGGTTATTTAGCAATGCCCAAGAAAGCCCATCTTCACACACAAAGCCTTGTTCTTACTACAGGGCAACAGGAGGGTAAAAGGGTAAATGACTTTAAGGAGCAAACCCGGATATGGACTTGTGTTGTAACTCTACCTCCTAAGAGACCAGCATCTATTCATACCAGATAAATGGTACCCAACAAATGACCTTCTTGGAATCTCTTCTCTCATCCATGAAGTAGATGAAATAATGTGTTTATATAATGCAGCATTAGGGATTTGATGGTCAAAACAGAATTGTGGATGCAGAGTATATAATCAATAACTCTGAGTTTTTGCTTCTCCTTTGTTTCTACATCTCCTCATTTCCGAACCAGAAAAAAAGAATCTGCGTGTTTTAAACTGTGTAAGAAACTAGGTCAGATAAAGACATTACATGTTTTTCTCACCATTCCAATGTTAGTCAACAACAGTATCAGTACAACATTTAGAAAAGTGCAGACACTAGACCCACACTTAAATTTTGATAGATTCGACTGTGTTTCAAGGAAAGGGAAAGTAAATGAAAGAAAGAAAACAATTATTATTAAAAGTTTTTCCCACCTTTCCAGTAAATGAGCAGAAAAACCCATCAGGCAAGACCTAGAAGGTAAGTTGTAGCTGAGTGAAGAGGAAGCCTATCACTCTAACAACCTTATTATCAGAGCAGTGCTACAGCAACACACATGCCAACTAGTTTACCTGAAATTCTACCATGGAAGTCTGTTTTGATGCTAAAAGAAAACGTTGGATTTCCAGCTATCAATGTGACCTTTTCCTGAGAAATTCTCAATGATTTCTTCACTTAATGAGAGGAAGGAGCCATTAAATAATAGTCTTCTTGTTAAGTGGGGAAAATGGAAATTTTCCTCTCACTTAATGGTTCTAGAGAGCTTAATTCACATTTAATTTGTCATTATACTGCATTAAGATTTAACTATAGAACAGAATTTAGTATTGCATTCTGGTTAAGGAACATAGAAAAGGAAGTGGAATGAAATATGGTGCATAAGCATGCTATAGATGTTTGGGTAACTTTTCTTATTTTTTTTGAAAAGATGATTTTCCTAGTAGATTGTGAAATGTATCTAAAGAACATTTTTCGCGCTTTGTGGTTTGGAATTGAAACTGAATGAGAACATTGGTGCGGATAGTAGCCAGTAATAAATGCTGAACTGAGGAAATGTTGATGCACCAGAGGAATTTAAATAAAAAGATCAATTACAGGCACTACTCCCAGCTACTGACTGCTGAAGTGCAGGAGTAAAACAAACAGTTCAACAGAATAAGAGAGTTTCAAGACAGATACTGCTGGTGTAGAACAGAGGACAACGAGATACTTGAGTGCATTGGGATATCAAGGGCAAAGACAATGTCTTCCTTTGAGTTTTCACTATTTAGGGAATCCGGCAAATCTTTACTTTTTCCAAGCTCTGCGTTCCAAGTGGTGCTTTAAAGAAAACAGTATTAGATACTATCTTCTTATTAGATGGATATAAGATGTTTTTCCAAATCAAATAATTAGAATACTTTTTTTGATCTGTTATTTTTATATTTATTGAAAATTGACAATGCATACAATGCTGTGATAAGTATCTGTTAAGCACTGAATGAGAAAAAGATTTTACAGGTAGAAATGCAGGATCAATAAATATATTTATAAATAACATGGGCAATAAAATGAAGAAGCATTGTCTAAACATATAGTTAAGAAGTGCTGTGTAGACTATTAGAAGTAGTGGCATATGCTTTACATCCTGCACCTAGGAGGCAGAAACAGGCAGATCTCTGTGAGTTCAGGGGTAGTCCTGTCTATATAGTGAGCTCCAGGACAGAAAAGACTATATAGTGAGAGCCTGCCTCAAGAAAAGTAAAATGAATGAACAAATATTGTATTTTTAAACCACCATGTACTAGTAACATTGTTCTGTAACCATAATATCAACTAACAAAGCTTAAGAAATGAATGGTTGATTTTGATTCACACTTTCAAAGTTTCTACCCATAGTTTCTTGGACACATGCCCTTGAGAGGACCATCACAGCAGCAAATACACAGGGTAGTGGAGAGCTGTTCATAGGAATCAGAAAACACTTCAACCAGGGTCCATGCTGCAGCTGTCAAAGGCTCTCCCTTGTGACCTACTTCTACCAGTTACCCTGTCTTCAGAAGTGTTTATAAACTTCCCAACTAATACCACCTTCTGGGATCCAGCTCAAAACATCAACACCGGGGAAAGCATTTCAGATTCAAATCATAGCACCTGCCAATCATATGCATGAAGGCTAAATAATCCTCACTTTACATTCACACAGTAAAATATGGATTTGCAAAATCTAAAAAGGAAGAGGAGGAAACAAAAAAGACAAGAAGGAAGGCTGCTGTTTTTAGGGATAGGAGCAGGACTCTGAGTAAGGCTCTGACATTTGCTGCTTGTCAAGTGTTGAGGAAATGCCATGGTTTCTGAAGGTTGAAAAGATTATTTTAATTTTCAGTGTTTCTACTATTGACATTATGCAGGGCATGGAATATGGTAAACACAACAAGTTTTGGTTACGTGAGTTTCTTTTAGCCCTCTATTGCTGTGTACCAACTACCATACACTGTAGAGGAAAAAGCATCCATTTTCTTGGGCAGAGTTCTGTAGCTCTCTTCTTTTTCCTTTTTTGGGGGGGGCTGTTTTATTTTTTATTATTGATTTTATTGAGCTATATATTTTCTGTAGCTCTCTTCTGTTCGATTCCCTGCTCAGATCTCACAATGCCAAAATGAAGTTGTTAGTGAAAGGGACTTTTCATTTGGATACACTGATAAAAGATCATCTTTAAAGATCATTCAGGTTTGACCAAATTCAGCTGCTGTGGTTTTGAACTGGCCTATGTATTTCATTTCGAGCTCTCATCTACGGCCACTCTCAGTTCTTGAAAGTCACCAGCTTGACTTTCTATGTGCTCCCATCCATACTCGTGCCAGCCATGACCCTGAGTCAATCCTCTGCCTTCAGACTCTGATTTGCTCTTCCATGAGCACAAAGAGAAAAAGCATTCCTTTATGGGGCTTGTATGTTTCTGCAGGGACAACGTTATCTTAAGGTCAACTGTGTCATAACCCCATCACAGTGACAATGAAAATGAGAAGGTAACAAGGAAGGATTACAGTTAAGGAGATGGAAGAAGTGCCCACAAAGACATCTATAGCATCTCTGGTTGTTCCAACCAAGGTACCAACTATTATATTACACACTTTATTCTTCAGAACACAAGAAAAGGAATTAGAAAAAAGTACATTTTCTGATCAAAATTTTGTAAGGCATTCTAGATCCAGTACTTTTAACAATGCCTTTCTCCCACTGTAGGATGTTCAGAGATGTTACTAACTTTCTGATTCTTTAATAGAAACACATACAATTTCTTAAATTAATAGAACACCAACTTTTTCACTTAGACATATTCAGAATTAATATATGTATCCAACCTTAAACCATAAACTACTGTATTTTATGAGCAACTCATGCATCAGAGGGTGGTTTGAAATAGCCACTGTCATCCTTTTCATGAATTCAGGACAATTTTGGGTTGTTCGTGAAAATGGATCACCTTCACCAGTATGAGATCAGCATGTTGAAAAGGAGAAATTTTTATTTGAATGCCTATGAGATTAAATTGTGTTATACATGAAGTACAAATTCACATATGGAAAGTATAATTGAATAAAAGATGACCTCAAAACTACATTTTGAAACACTATTCCCAAATTTAACAAATATTAACCACAGAGATCAAGAATAAGAAGCTGTTCTGGTCTCTTAGTAGTAATAATCAGTTTGATTAAAAAAAATCACAAACTTTCTGAAATTTTTAAATTGTTAGAAGTTAATACAAATTGAAAACTCATAATTTCACCTTTATTATTATCTTGACATCTGTATTGAAAGACTCATTGCTACAAAATAATAGAGGTTTTACCCATTGCTTCATTGAAAACTAATCAACAAACTTGATCTCTACTTATGTAACACTGTAGCCAAATGAAATGGGCCCTATCTTTCCATGATTAAATATTTCTCATATAGATCCTTGGAGGTTCATTTTGAAAGGTGCTGTAGTCCAATAAACTCAGCGGGTTTTGTCATTTTAGAAATTTTATTAAAAAGCTTAAGATAAAATATAATTCGCTTTATATGCCTACTATACCAATAGCAAAAAATATCACATAGATATCTCTTTTGAAAGAATCTCATCATGGCTCAGGAAAAATATATGGCTTTCCTATCTCTATTTCCAGTGTTACAGATACAGACACTGGTCGAAAGCTATCCGTGATGTAGCTGGGGCCCAGGCTTTACAGCTCTCAGTTATGCTAATGCTCATCAGCTCTGTTATTATTTAATTTTAATTTTTGTAACATTCCTGTATTGGCTATGGTCCTTCTCTCCAACTGTAAAGTACCATACTGTACTTTGAGTATGGTGGGTTCATTTTGCAATGGTCAGTATCTTGACAATGTCAAATGATCGAACATCAAATATGATTTAGGTCCGCTGTCCTTTCTGGCTTGTTACACTACGGTTTCTAGTGGTTTCCCAGAATTATCTAGAGTTCTATTCTTCTCATTCATGTCTCTCTACTGACGATTTTGAAATTGCTTGTTGCTTTCAACACCACAATATACGGAGAATCCATTATTTCTGAAGATCAGTATCAAAGCCATTTTCAATAGAAAAATAATAATACTAAGGCTCCTGGATATTTATTTAATTGTAAATCTGCACATCTCTCTGAGCTTATCACATCTGTGAAGTAGGTAGGCTGTCACTCAGCTAATTTTAGTGATAATATAATTCACTTTTAGGGTGTCACATCAGTGCCTTTAGTCCTGGCTTCTGATTTTAAAAGATGATACAATTTCAGACCATTTCTCTTGATCATTGTAAGTTAGAGAAAGGAGTGAGAAAGGAAAGGAGATAGGAAGAAGAGATATTTTCAAAGGAAAACCCTAAAATATAATTGCTTTTTCAAAAGGAACTTTCCAACAATATAATATTCTTAAAAAAGAGAATATCTCAATTTATCCAAAGACAGGTAATATCTGTGTAGAATCTCATCTTAACCCACCGATGTCCTTCAGCCTCGGCTGAGCAGCACCAGCTCTCAGGCTGGGGAATCATTTTTCCTCCCAGGTCCACTCAATTCTTGGCCTATAGGCTGAGATTGCCACCAAGGGAGCCAATTAGTGCCAAATATGTTGGTGGGTTTTTGATGTAGGAAAATCTCCCCTAAGAACTGGACTGAGATGAGCCATCAAATGATAGTGATTTTCAGTCACTAATGATCCGGGATTTAAATAGAGACTTTTAATTGGGTTACCAAGCAACCTGCAAATATTTTGGTGATACCTGCTGAGTCAATTGGGTAGTTTATAACCCCCTCTCCTCTGATTATGTTATCTTTGATATGACTACATTTTGTATTATCAATGGTTGTCATGAGTTTTTCCCTTTGTCATTAACCAAGAAAAGAAACCCTTACTTTTTTGTTCATTAATTGTATGATGTTTCCATATGTCCAAAGGAGGGTGAGCTGAGTAAGGGTAGCGTGGGGAATAAAGGAAGGGATTCATTAAGCTGTCTTCTTATGCCCCCGGCTTCTTCCAAGTCAAGTTAGACTTCACGAAATCAGAAAGCCTACAAAGGATTGTTTAGAACCCGTCATTCCACTAATTAACAAAGCCAGGATTTTGTGTTTGTTTCTTAGATCCATTCCTGAAATATGAAAAGTAAAATACTACAGATATTGTTATTGTGGCTTTTGTTCTTCCCTAGAAAGTTATTTTCAAAGAAAACTTCCCAACAACAACAAAAAAAATAAATTCTGCCTTTTATTGTTTCCAGATGCTTTTGCCAGTCCCCATGGCCACATGTGTTAGCTTCCTTTCTGACTGACACTGTCATTCCTTTCGGTCTGCCTTCTTTCACAGTCTCACAGGTCTGCCTAGGTTCCTTAGCCTACAGCCTTCTGTTGTCTTGTACCTCCTCTGGGAGTTAGCAGCCGTCTTCCCAAGCGCACTGCTGTGGATCCCTGGGTTTTGGATAAGATTTCACACTGGCTGGCTCTCAACCTTCTACTCCTCTGAATCCACAGAAACACTGCCTTTTCCGTCTGACCTGTGGGTGTAGCATGACTTCTCCGCTACCGATGAAGCAGTGGCTGGAACTTTGGTTCTCCCAGCTTTACTTCCATTTGAACTCTTTGCTAGCAGAGGTGGGAGTGGGAGGGATCAAGCTGTTCTGTTTGCCTACTTCATGTTTCTCAGGGCAACCTCCCTCTCTCCTGAGAACTTATCCTGAGAGAGAAATAGCATCACTGGACCTTTCCAGCCCTGGTCCACACAGACAAGTCAACTATCCTAACAAAACTGGGTCAAAGTTCAGCTGAGACAGGTCCTCAGAGATTGACTGTGGCTGACCGGTGGCGGAGCTAAGGATTCAATGCACTTCAAGGCTAATCTTCTTTATATGGATGGCAGGAATTATTAGGGGGTTAAGTATCCCTAGGCACATGCACTGCACACTGCATCTTTGTGTCACTCACTTGATCTCTAAATGCTGATCCAGTTTTATTTGCTACTTAGTGACGTAAGCAGAAACGGAAGTGGTGGCAAATTCTGCATGATATATATAGAGACGTTACATTCACAAAATGTGCGCTGATGATGATTTGATTGAGAAAGGCAGTTGAAAATAGAATGAGTGGACCATGAGGAGAAACATAACTGGGTTATGAATTGAAGTTCTCAGAGAAGATAACATCCATGAGATGTTGACATTAGACACCTGTGAGTCAGTGCCAGTATATATAACAAACTACAGAAAACTGAGAGGCATAAAAGCAAACAAAAATGGAGACCTAAAAAGATGCTTTTTCAAACAATTATTCTGTGTAAGAAAATGGAGTCACAGAAAAAAATTTCTGTTATGTTCCACTTCACACTTTTCAGTTGGATGATTAGTGAGGTTTCCAAAGTGAACCACTCTTCGTGTGTGTGTGTGTGTGTGTGTGTGTGTGTGTGTGTGTGTGTGTGCAAGTGCACAAGCCCCTCTGTGCACAGGTATGAGGCTGCCAGTGGACCATCTCTGCCTTGGGTATCATCCTTCAGGAGTGTCTACCTTGTGGATTTTGAAACAAAGCCTAGCTTTGAATTTACCAGGCAGACTGGGCTGTGAAACCAGGACCCTATCTATCTCACTTCCCCGGAATTACAAGCATACTCCATTATTTTTGGCTTTTATAAAAAGTGTGCATTCTCGGTACTGAACTTGGGTCTTCATGTTTGCAAGACAAGCTACTGCTTCAGAGCTATTGCTTCAGCCACCTACAAAACAAATCCGAAAGACAAGTTGTCTAAAGTGTGAAATAGGATTTCTTGGTTCTTTTTTCTTCTAGTTTCTTTGATTCATTTTTATTTTTCTCACATATTACTCTTCCCCCAACCAGCCTGGAAAGCAGCACCTAGCAGGCTAAGAATGGCACTCTCACAACAGAGTAATATCCTAATTACCCCCTCTTACCATGGGCTCCTTTTGACAGGTGTCAACTAGACTTAGTGGTTGGCTGCTGGGATTTTCCTCTCTTTTTTTTTCTCTGTATTCCATTTTTCTACATTGTCATGTCTTGAAGTGGGGTTAAATGCTGACATCCCTTTGTGCTTAACTAGAGATAACTATCAAAGAAATGCATAAATTACAGCTCCAGATACACGGAGCCCAGCAGCCTCATCTGCCTGTAACAATGAGGCAGACCATGTAGCCAACCTACACTACATTCTTCTGAGCTGTGTTATGAAGTCTGGCCTATGAAATACCAAGTTCATCTGGTTTCCTTCCTGCCTATTCAGGTATTTGGACATGTAGAACATCCCAACCAGTCATTCCATATTCTTATCTCATATATTAATCATAAAATTTCTGTTTATCAAAGAAAATATCCACTCATCATCTATGAAATATAAAATAATTTTTAGACCATAAGTTTTTCTTAAAGAAAATTTCAGATGAACAAGGAAGTTTTATGGTGTACAAGTGTTTGTCAAGAGAGGAGAGCTGTCTGCTAATGGCATTCTCTCTAAATCTGATAGACAGACTACCAGATTGTCATCTTGCTTGTCAGTTCTTAACAGAAACTCACCTAAACAAGCAAACAAGCAAGCAGCCACAGAAAATATCACTTCCACCTCTTTGACCAAAAGCTATGAATGACAAAATCTGCTCAGCTATTTAGCAATGGTATTTTCTTGCTGCTTATTGGCTGAGAATGTAATTTCATGGTACAATGTTAGAAAATGACCCCTTGTAATGATAGAATTTACATAAATAAATGCTGATCACACAAAACAGATAATATGCTGTGGATATCATCACAATAAGTTGTCTCCTACTGACATAGACTCGAAGTTGGAAGTACACAATTATGCAAATCAAACTAATGCCAGTTGCTCATTACTGTCATGGTGGTAAAGGCAAAAACATATCCTCCATAGACAGCTCAAGCCTGGGCCACAGGCCAAAATGTTTGGTTTTGCTGACAGAGTAACTGAGTCAACAAAAATAGGATATTATAGCAATACATCAGAGAGATCCGTATCAAGGCATACCTGAAGCTTAATGGGCTGGGAATCTGTCTCGATGCAGAGTGTCCTTTCTTGGTATTGAGCCATAGTATGTAGGCATCCACCCTGAAGATGATATAAAGACAGAGGGCAGAGGAATTTTGTTTAGAGCTGAAATGCTACAAGACATTCTATTTCCTTTGCCTAAAACATGATATGACATTTGTAAATACTTAAAAATGTCAGTATGCCAGGGTTAAACATTTTTTTCAAAGTATTTTGGAGTACCTGTCACCACTGGAACTAGGTATGTCCTGGATTCTCATCATGACACTGGAACTATTTTCAAACAATAATTTTCATTGGTCAAGTAAATATTGTTTCTCTTTTTAAGACTAGAACTGTTGTTTCTGAGAGAATAGTTAGCCCTAGGAGGAATTTAATGTATCGGGTTTTAACACTATTGAACCTAAGATTTAGCAAGATCAAAAAGCATTGGTTGCCATCCGCTAGCTACTGCTTGCTCTTCGCTGTGGCCGCTAGCTACTGCTTGCTCTTCGCTGTGGTGGGCTCATTCTGTGTATATCCTTCAGACTTCACCCTTCATAGCATTTGTGAACTTATTGTTTGCACCAAGCAGCATGTCTTGTCTCTTGAGTTAAGTCACATGACTTGCAATGCTATGGAACAAAAGTAGATGGAGAACAGAGTCCTTGTACATTGCCATATCTATGTAGGCTAGTTGGTCTCTATTTGCGAAGGACATATCTGGCTTTTTATATGAATAGGTAAGAGATACATGAAGGAAAAGTGGGTTATTCCATGATGACATTAAGACTAATCTAGAAGATTGGTCAACAACTAGCCACTCTCCAGGAAACTGAACGAGCTCAGATCTGAGCCACATACCTGGCATGAGCCTAAATCGCTCCACCACAACCCAAGCAGTGCTCAATATTTTAAGCCATTGTGTTTTATTCTGTGTACTAAGCAGTTTTATGACATGTTCTGGTGACTACAGAATTTTCAACAAAGCTTAAAGAGATTTTTAAAAATAGAAGAAAGGGGTTCAAGCGATGGCTTAATAGTTAATGACACTAGTTGCTCATATAGATGACTAGGGTTTAGACCTCCAAACATGGAAGCTTACAAAGACTACGAACTCTAGATCTAAAGGATCAAGCACCCCCTGTGGCCTCCTGCTGGCATCAGGTATGCATACAGAACACTTACATATATCCACATGAAATATTCCTACACATAAAGTAAAAATAAATACATCTTTTAAAAACTCCAGGGAAATATATTCTATGAATGACAGAAAAGATTATTCATTTGATCACAAGGCAAACTACAAATCTGCAGAGAATAGAAATCACACTACAAAGAGATAACCTTTTGACATCATTAGAATGTCTAGAATCAAAGACACGTGACCAAAAAAAGGCAGCAAAGACTAGGGAAACTTAACAAGGCCAGTAGAGCTGCAGACACTGTAGCTATCCTGGAAAACAGTCCAAAAATCCTTCAAAATGTTAAACAGCGTTTCATCTCTTGGTCATTCACCCAAGAGAAAGCAAACCAAAGTTCATGAAAACACTTGACAAGAATGGCCAAATGACTATTACCAAAATGGCCCAGAAAAAGGAAATGGTTCAAATATTGCCTAACTGATGAATGGATAAATAAAACTTGACATGATCATAAGAGTGAGTGCTATTCAGCAATAGAAAAGAATGGAGAAATGATGTATGTGACTATATAAAGAATAATTGAAGGCACTCTTCTAAGTGAAAGAAACCAGTCACCACAGATGATACTACATGATTACATTCATATGAATTATCCAGAATAGGAAACAATGAAGGAAATGAGATTGGCAATTTCCTTGATCTTGGGGGAGAGGGTGGACGGCATGAGCAATCACTGGGAACGAGTACACGAAGTTTCTTTTTAGGTAATAAATATGCAATATTAGATTATTATGAAGGTTATACAGCTCTCTAAATAGATTATAATTCACTTAATTGCCAGCTTTAAATAGGTAATTTTTATAATATGAATTGTATCTCAATAAAGATATTAAAATGTCTTTGTTTTTCTACTTTCTTCTGTTCTCTCTTCTTCCTTCTCTCTTTCTTTTTTCATACCTTTATTTATTTCTTTCAAGCACGGGCATGTGAATATTGATAAGTAGAGCTTTCAAAGAGAAAACAAGGCCTTTCAATATGGCTTCTTTGTGATTGTGTGTTCATTTACTGCCCTTGATACATTAAATGGTGAAACAATGGAGACCATTTGCCATTTGGTCCCAGGCACCAAATAGTCACAGAGAACCAGCTCTGTCTCTCCTTTCCTTTCTTTCTGTGACACTCACTTAGGTCCTACTCAATCTTGACATTGATGTGTGTGAAAGAAAGTGCACCACTTGTCGTATTTTAAGTTTGCAAGCCGTGGCCAACTTCAGTGGGTAAAGCTTCAGCAACGTCAGGTGACCTGAGGGCTGGTTCTGATTTATCTTTTTTGTTTTCTCTCAAGCAGCAGGCATGGAAATGAATTTGCTTTGTCGTGTGGCATTGAGTAACCGGACAGTCTGTCTACTGCCCAAGTCTCTTCTGGCATTCCTTTTCTTCATTGTATGCCTTCTTTTCGGGTCTTTAACATTGTTGTCTAAATGATCTCTTTTTATAAATTAAGGTGACTTACTTTTGGTTTTACTCTCCTCCAGTCCACTCTGAGATTCCTGAGTGTCGTGGCTAGGAAGGGAGAACATCTTTACCCTTTACCCTCTTCCACCCTTACACACAAAACTCACATTGACTTTCTGTTACTATAAGGAGATCTCTGCTCATGATTGAGCAAGTAGCCTTCATTCTCCTGCTCCCAAGAGAGAAGAAGCAACATTGTGTACAGTTAAAAACAGGCAGCCAAAGACTTGGGGGTTTTATTTGTTTGCTTGCTTCTTGCTTTGCTTTGTTTTTGGTTGGTCGGTTTTTTTGTTTAGCACACAAGCAAGCAAAAGGATCAGTAAACAACACTCAGCAGGCTCAAAACCCATGGCACACAGTAAGAACAACTGACCCCAGTAACTGAACTAATGCAGCTTGGTGTAATATTTCTTCCATGTTTCTTAGTGTGGTAACCTCTTCCCAGGCTATGTGAGAATTTGGAAGACCTTTTAAAAACGCAATGCAGTCTGCTATCTTAAATGTATGAGGTGCAAGAATGTGGGTGAGGGATTAAATATCCAAAATTCATCTGAAAAAATATCAAAAGTTAACTGCACAAGTCTGATGTACAAGGGGGCCTCTTGGGATCTGTGGAGAAAAGTCAAGACCAGCTCCTTATTTATGCAGAGCTCCAGGTGGGTAACTCTGTTGGTTGGCACACAACCTGGGAAGCTGATGGTGGATACTGTTGAGCGTCTTGAAGATGCTAGCTTCAATGTTTGGCAGCTTATTTTCCTCTCCGAAAATGGTAAGTGATGAATAGCTGAAGTGATCAACTCCAGAGGGAACCCGGGGCTTCCGACCAACCCAGAGCCAGTTTCCTCGTTCCCATTACCCACTAGAGGACTGCAAAGATATTCTCCTCGACTTTGAACCACCACTTGGTTTTACAGTCCACTTGCCTGTGGTTTAGAAGCCGAGTGTGTCAGCATTCCTTTTTACTGCCTCCGTGTAGCAGCAAATGTGTTTTGTTCTCTCCTTTCAAAAGCGAAGATTGTATTTTAAAATCCCACTCTCCCCGAGGGAACCACTTACTCCTGACTCCCTGACAGGCCATAAGGACCTCAAAATTAAGAAACATGTCCAGAAATGTGAGTTTGCACAGAAAGGACTAGAAAACCACCCAGACACGTAATGACTCAGTTATGTGCCTGGCTTCTGTCAGGAAAAAATGTGTGTCTGGATTTCGAGGTTCATAATAGACATGTACAGCTAACTGACTTTTATCTTGACTCTGTCATATTGATCTATCAGTGAATCCATAATAGAAGATAGGGGCCTGGAACAGTAAAAAGTAATAACCATTGAGATAGATAGCCTGAGCAAAAATGTAGTTTCATGGGGACACTTAGTGCAAAGAACTGTAGATTCATGTCAAGGGGGCATAAGCATCCCCTTCAAAGCCAACTGTTAAAAACACCTAGTGCACAGTTGACCTGCCTTCAGAATATGATATGTTTCTGTATTGATTTTTCAGAGCTTCAAAACAAGAGGAAATAGCCAAGTTAAAGTTTCTTTGCAGAGCACTAAAAGTAATTTACCTTCTTCCTCCGATTTCTGCTTCAAATTTTGTTTTATGGTTCAAAGTACAAGTGCTTATTTTAAAAAATTCATTTCAGACTTATGGTAGAAAGAAGTACCAGAGACCTAGAAAGAAGGAAGCAAGGGATGAGGCACCAACTGGCAACAGAACAACACCCCAAATGTATTAAGTCAGAGGCTAGTCGTTAAGTGATGGTGTTTGTCATTTAAGCACAGACCTCAGATGTCCAGGATTTTCCCATTATCAGACTGGGAATACATAAAATACTCTGCAAGATGGCTTTCTATTCACGTGGGGTCAGTTTGTTAAATTCTTTATTTTCTTCACCCCCTTGCGTAAGAAAATTATCAATCATGTTTTTAAAATGAAATTTTGAGACAGAAACAAAAAGCTTTTCAATTAAAAACAGCGCCAGTTGCACATGGCTCTTGCATGGTAAGGGCTGGAGCTTGCATCATGTTGATAATCTATAGCTCCTAAGTCTTTTCTTCCTGCAAATACCCTGTGCTCTATTATCACACTCTTACCGTGGTATATAGAGATACAGGAAACTAACTTCAGTTTATTCTATGACAAATTTGTTATATATTCTTCATATATCTTCATTTTATGGCTTTAGCAAAGACACATTCTTCAGAATTCAAGGAAGGGATAGTTTAATCAAGGCACAAAAGATGGAGCACTATTGAGATGAGGCAAGAAGAATGGAGGCACCATGCCCAAAGTCCCTCCCTAAACCAAGTCTGAAGCTCAAAAAGGAAGGGAAGTTCAGAGAGTTGGTGAACTCTGAGTTTGAAGAAAGGTCTGTCTCCTGGACCTCTGGCTAATGGTAAAAGAACAAACAAAGGCACTTAGAGCTGTAACACCAAGGGAATTCATTCTTCTCTCATGCCCTCCACTTTCCCACCAATGCTTCCCATTGGCTTACCACCAAAGAAGGACAAAGAAAATAATTCCAGATTCACAGTCAGTCCTATCAATGCTATAATACAGAGGAAGAAATTAAATTCCCCATGGTCTAGAAGAACAACTTGGAAAAGGTCCTTTCAACACTGTTTATAAAGTTGTATTCACTTTAGATTTCTTCTCTACTCACGGAATCAACATTACAGTCATGGTCTACAACTATGGAGAAAAGCAAGACAAAACGGGGGGGGGGGGGTTGCTGGAGAAGTCTCCATGCAAACCGAGGCTTGAGAGATGGCTCAAGTGCTTAAGGGCAAACGCTGCTCTAGCAGAGGCCCTGAGCTCAGTTCCTAGCACCTATGCTTGGCATCTCACAACCACCTGCAAGCCCGGGTGCAGAACATCCAGTCCCTGGTTTTGGCCTCTGCAGATAGCTTGCACATCGACAAATGCTCCTCCCAAGCATAAAATTAAAATATATTTTAGAATAAAAATATAGCTTTTCTCATATTTATGATAGACTTGGATTTTGTTAAGAGAGTTTTAAACCTTTTAAAATGTGAATTCAGGGAAACAATATCTGTAAGCATCATAGAAGCTGTTGCTTCAAATCACAAAGATTTTAAAATAAGTGAAATTAGACAAAGTGCTCCCATGGGATGGGGGTATCTGCTAACCTCTGCTATAGACTTCTCAGCAAGTCCAACACTACAATAAATGCTGTGAAAACATTCCCAGAGGGAGAAAGACTAATCTCTTGCTCAAATCCTCCATTTTTCCCTGTCCGTGTTGGTTTTAGGTCAGACTTTGGAAATATACTCTAATCCTATATATATATATATGAACAATAGAAAAGTGAGGTTTTCTTTAAGAGCTTTAGATCTCAAAGTACATTTTAAAATAATGTATTATAGCTATAAAAATTTCAGCCACATGTTTTCCAGAACAGGATTAAAATGTTTATGAACCATAGGTTATATTTTAAAAAACCATACCATTTAAAGAGGCTATTTATTGTAAGCACTTAAATCTGCTAGTTATTAGATATGGGCTATGTTATTTTCGTGTTTTGAATTTTTTTCCTAAATGTTTTCACTGTGGCTTCTGTAATCAACTGCTCTGGGCTGAAAGATTACAACATCACAGATCTCACATAAAATATGCAAATTTATATATCTTCATTCGGGAAAATGATACCATTGGCTGGAAAATGTGCATTCTATGCAGAATCCAGGTCTTATGTTACACATACATGGGTAAATTATCTGTCTATCCATTATTCATATATCTCTGGATCTAAATTTGTAATAATTCAAGTGTGAAAAGTCACCTACTGACAGAGTATTCTCTGCAAATTTCCAATCACTGGAGAAATATTTACAATTCTTCCAGACCACGAGGGTGCTTTATTCACACAGAGATAAAGTGACTGAGGTGGCTTGCCACCAACCTTTGCACAGCAGGATTGTTTGGTTGCTCTCTTCTCTTCTCTTCTCTTCTCTTCTCTTCTCTTCTCTTCTCTTCTCTTCTCTTCTCTTCTCTTCTCTTCCCTTCCCTTCCCTTCCCTTCCCTTCCCTTCCCTTCCCTTCCCTTCTCTTCTCTCTCAGTCTCTGTCTCTGTCTCTCTCTCTCTCTCCCTCTCTCTTCCCTGTCTCTTGCCTTCACTTTGTCTCATCAAAGGCAAGTTATAAAGTTGAACTGTATCAAAAGCAGTGTCATATGGCTAGAACTAGTCTCAGTGGTTTTTCTTTAAATTGATTTTCATTGAGGTCTACATTTTTCTCTACTCCCCTCCCTGCCCTTCTTCTCCCCTTCAACCCTCCCCCAAGGTTCCCATGCTCCCAATTTGCTCAGGAGATCTTGTCTTTTTCTACTTCCCATGTAGACTATATCTATGTATGTCTCTCTTAGTGTCCTCATTGTTGTCTAGGTTCTCTGGGATTGTGATTTGTGGCCTGGTTTTCTTTGCTTTATGTTTTAAAACCACTTATGAGTGAGTACATATGATAATTGTCTTTCTGTATCTAGGTTACCTCACTCAAAATGATATTTTCTAGCTCCATCCATTTGACTGCAAAATTCAAGATGTCATTAATTTTTCTGCTGTGTAGTACTCTATTGTGTAAATGTACCACATTTTGCTTATCCATTCTTTGGTCGAAGGGCATTTAGGTTGTTTCCAATTCTGGCTTTGACAAACAATGCTGCTATGAACATAGTTGAGCACATGTCTTTGTGGCACAATTGAGTATCCTTTGGATATATACCCAAAAGTGGTATTACTGGGTCTTGAGGAAGGTTGTTTCCTAATTTTCTGAGAAATCATCATACTGACATCCAAAGGAGCTGTACCAGCTTGCATTCCCACCAGCAATGCACGAGTGTTCCCTTTACCCCACAACCTCTCCAGCAAAAGTTGTCATCAGTGTTTTTGGTCTTGACCATTCTGTGTTTTTAAAAGTACAGGGAAGGATAAAATATAACTAATGTCTTCTTTCAAGGTCTGTTGGGATTTTGGTTTTATTAGAACACAATTATCATGTTATCCACAAGTTGGTTGCAAAGAATATTCAGCATTAAAATAGCAAGTATATATATGAAGCACCCATTTCAATATATGTTGACATACACAATGTACACATGCATATATTCACACACACACACACACACACACACACACACACACACACACTAATACCCCATGTGCCCACACACATATGCACATATAGAACTGAGGTAAGACTGGGAACATAGGAACTGGAAATTTGACCCAGTGGTTTAGAGCAAATTTCCAGAGAACTCTTCCAGAGAACTCAGGGTTAGCTGTCAGCATCCATGTGGTAGCTTCATCCATCTGTAACTTCAACTCCAGGGAATCCAATGCTCTCTTGTGACCGAGAATGCATGTGGTGCACATATAATCAGATACCAACTTACATATAAAATAGAAGTAATTAACTGTGTAAAAAAAAAAAAAGGATAGAATTCCAAATCAGGAAATCTCTGAATCTGTTTCTAGCCTTTTCCTAGCTGTGATCTTAAACCTATCTCTCCCCCTACCTACCACATCTTGCCACCTTAGGGAACCATTTTCCCCTCCACACTTTATGTATTTTTTATTCCTAGACTTCTCTTGGTGTTACTGGTTATTACTCACTGGTTTCTTGAATATTATTGATCAAATATAACTTAAAATACCAACTTTGATAACTTTCCCCGTTTTCTGAATCTCAGATATGTCACTGTCTCCGAATTGCCTTTCTCCGCTCCAAGTCAAGTTTCCCCCTTGTTCTGCCTCTTTAAATCACTATGTTGATAAGGTAGTGCACAGTGAAATTCCACTTTATGTGTGTGTATTTTCCTGGTATTTCACAACCAGGTCAAAAAAAGGATAGCTACTTGTTAATGTTGTATTCCTAAAACTTTATTCCATGTGGAACACAGCCTGATTTCAGAGTTTCATGAACGAATGAATCCTGAGCTTGCTCAGCCAGACAGGTGACTCCAAGTCCCACTAAATCTTTTATCATTCCATAAATTAAATAAGAAGACATAAAACACAGAATATCTTAGTAACATGCCCAAATAAACAAGAGAAACTCTGGAGTAGAATCAAGTTCAAAGCTGCCTGGCTTCAACCTTCTGTTTCCGCTTCTCTGATGCTCCTTTTGCAGCTGGGGCTCCAGGTCCATTTCTCAGAGAAATCCTACCTATCCCACAGGGCTGATAAAAGGAACAAGATACCCCATGTTGTTAGGAAGTGCAGAATGTACCAGAAAAGTCTGGTGTGTTTGCTTTTAAGGAGAAAGTGTCTTTAAATAACAGAGGATAAGTGAATCCTACTTAATTATCTGGGACTCCTTCTTCTACCCGAAATAGCAGTTCCCCTTAGAGCCAGGGACTGAATCGGTTCACTTAAGCTAATCTCCCTCACATGTGCGAGAAGCAGAGCTGCTCTCCCAGTGATCTCATAGGCCGACCCGGACAGGGAAAACAGAGTCCTTGTAGACAATGAAAAGAACAAGAGTGAGGGGGTGGGAAGTCACTCGTTCTAAATGCCACCAGCCTACAATTTAGACAAACAACGAAGCAGGGAGAGTAAAGTTCAATGGCCCTCTCATTAGCCCCAATTAACAGGGTGAAAGCTGGTTGTGTGTAACAGAGGACACCTTCTTGTTTGTTGTTGGGTTTCAGCAATTGAGAGTCGAATAATCCCAGTTAAAGAGTTAACAAGAGAGCCAACAATTGTCCAGAAAAAAAAAAAACACATCCACTTTCAGCCTGTTTTATAGAGGAAACAATGAGTTTAGAGACGTTTTGGTCTATTTAATATGAGGAATTTCAGCAAACACACCACAGCATTCAGAGTTACCTAAAATTAATAAAGTCTACGGTAGCTATGAAAATTAGTACAGTAAGTATTGTTGCAAAAATAATTTATGAGTTACTTGTAGTTTCCAAAGTTCTGTGACAGAAGCTAGAAATGCATTGCTGTTCAAATCAGCAATGCTACTGCTCCTGACAGCTTCACTGCTGACAGCTGTGGCTGGAGACCAATGGTGTTCAAACAAGGGTTCTATGGACAATGACTGTTAGCACTTCACACCTCTAAGTTGTGCCATGTCAGGATGAAGGCCCGGTGTTGAAACAGGAGGTCCTTGCTCCCCTTAGCCACCCCTCAAGCCCATCACTTTCAGAAATTGCCTGTGCACTGTGAGAGGTCCTGGTTTCCTTCCCCAGTATAGAAAAAAAAAATCTTTAAAGCCAAAAATTTCCAATAAAAGCCTCTAGCTTTTTTGGAAATGGCTTGAGGATTGAGAGCACTTGCTGCTCTTGCAGACTGGTTCCCAGCACTCTTTGTGAACAGTCTATACCTAGCTTCAGGAGACCTGACAACACCCTCTTCTAGACTCTGTGGACATGCACACAGTCCACATACAGACAGCAGGCACACGCACGTAGACATAAGCAAAAGTAAATTTAAGATGCTTTTTAAGAAATAAAAGAGTGGGGTGGAGTTTAGCGAAACAACGAGGTTAGATTGAATGCAGGAGCTTGGCGCAGCTGTCTTTAGAATGCGGTATCACGTGTCAGGGCAGGGGAGAACCACGCTGCCCTGCCCTGCTCCCTTCTCGTTATACAGCCGGCAGTAGCTTTCACCTGATTTGCAGTCATTTTCTATCTCTTTTGACCGAGTTCCCAGACAACTCACATGGCCTGGCCTTGAGTATCACTTTCTCCACCGAATTCTTTCTTCCTTAACCGACATTTTGTGGTTAAACAGATGAATCCCAGATGTGAGAAGAATAGCTCACATTCATAGGGAATGAGGCCCTGACTCATTAAGAGAGCGATACCATTGCTTGCTGGCTCTGAATGCTAAGATTGCATTTCCTAGACTTGAGAGGGAATTGGGAAAGCTACCAAGAGCCATAAGGGATACTTCCTGGGTCACCAAGGAGGTCATAACATGAATAAACCAGTTGGTCTCCTGCCCAGGTCTGTATGCTTCCTTTGTATGTGGTCTCGTGGGCATCCTCTGTAGCACACCTTTCCATCTCTTGACCAGCACTGGCACTTGTACATCTTATCTCACTGATCTAGTCCTGGAAAAAAAGCAGCGTCAAGTATTGGACTAAGATAAAGAACCGTGAGGAGGAAGGGGGAAGATGTATGTGTGCCTAACACTTGCCAGGAAGTGATTATGGTGTTCCAGTAAGTGAAGCCAGGAAGGCACCAGTGGAACAAAAGGTCTCCACATGGCTCCTCTGGGAGGGTGGTGAGGGGGTCTCAGCCTCCTGTACTAAACAACTCATTCAGAGTTCAGTAGCTCTCAACTGCTTGCCAGCTTCTTAGGCCTCTTACCACTTAGTCTAGCTCAGAACGCTGCAGTCAAGTGCAAGCTTTTCACTTCATGACAAACTGAAGATTCTCAAATGATGCCCCAAGTTGGAAAACAAGGGGTTTTTTTTTTTTTT
>NC_022022.1:40778315-40791089 GCF_000317375.1 Microtus ochrogaster | reverse complement strand
CTCGAACTCACAGGGATCCGCCTGTCTCTGCCTCCCGAGTGCTGGGATTACAGGCGTGCGCCACCACCGCTCGGCTGCTCTTTGTTTCTTAATAAAATTCAAAATGTAAAAATGAGAAGAAATTGAGAAAAGAAATACTAACTGGAAAAGTAAAACAAAAGCATTGTAAAAGTTGTGCTTTTAATTGGATGGCAAGTTTCCCTTGTGTAATCAGGGACTGCTCGTTCATTTCCTGACCGCCCAGACCCAAATAATCACACAGCAACTATATTAATTACAATATTGCTTGCCCTATTAGCTCAGGCTTCTAATTAACTAACTCTTAAATCTTAAATTAACCCATTTCTATTAATCTGTGTATCACCACGAGGCTGTGACTCAACAGGTAAGGCTCAGGCTTGGCATCTGTCTGCTTTCACAGTTACATGGTGTCTCTCTGACTTCACCTACTCTCTCTCTCTCTCTCTCTCTCTCTCTCTCTCTCTCTCTGCTCTGATTTCCTGCCTGACTTTACTCTGCTAAACCATTAACCCAAACAGCTTTATTGATCAACAAATAAACACAACACATATACAGAAGGGCGTCCCACATTTTCCTTGTTTCCCCACGTTGAGGAACTTTGGGAACATCCATAGTGACCTAATGAACAGGCACCAAATGCTCCAATGACACAGTATCACTCGCAGCGAAAATGTGCTGAGACGGAAGGTTACATGCCAGAGCCAGCCCTAACCATGACTGCATGCGTGCGTTTCCAAGTCCAACCTGATAATTATTTTTATGTGATTCAGAGCAAATGCCTTGACAGTGCCTTGAACTCGTTATCCTATTTCTCTGTATTCTGAATCCCATTATCACATTTATGTTCACTACTAGGGTAATTTTTATTGGAACAAGGCTGCCAGATAGATCTGAGATATAATCAGAAGTCTAAATGCCCTGAGATCCACTAATTCTGCTGAGAGTATGGGGGCACGAAAGCAATCTTCGCCCTATAATTAGGGGAATGAATCTGGAAGAACCATGTCCGGTATCTCAATGGATAGGTCCAATGAATAACCCGAGAGAGCTAGTGAACAACACAACAGGCTGATCCACTCCTGATGCCTAAGTGAATCCAAGTGTCTGTGCTAACCAGACAATGAGTCACGTAGATATCGTACTCATTCCTGTAGGCCATGTCACGGTGTTTTTCCTACTTTAGAATCTACTGGATTGCTATGAAACTGATCTCTGACGCTTGTGACAGTATCAAGAGAAACCAACATCTTACACTTCGTTCTTTTATGGTCCCTGCAAGTCCTCAGGAGCAGGTGCTTCCAATTAGGCTGCCCAAGGCCAGCGGGGCTTGGCTTTATTATCCTTTGGTAAATAACAGTCACTGTTGTCATCATAGCTTCAGAAAATGTCACTAGCCACATGTCAGCAGGGTTCTTTGTCTAATTTCCACAGCTAAGGTGGCAAGAAGGTTATTAGAAGTAATAGCAAATTTAAGCTTTTATTAGCAGTAAACTACAAAAGCTAATGGTGATGCCAACACTGGATAAAATCATTGTCACAGTTAATTCTGAACTCCTTATTTCAAGCTTAATAATAGGAAACTCAATGGAAAGGATATTACACGCCCCATATCACTCATGAGTGCCGCAGGCCTGAGTAACTTGTTATTTTGCTCATGAGTGAAATAAAATGCAGATTATACTGCCTGCTATCAGGGGCATTGTTTTAATTGAGGATGTATGCATGGAGATGAGGGGGGATCCAAGTAGCTTCTCATTTTTGTAACTGTTTTAAGAGTGTTTTCATTTAAATCTGTGACTCCTTTGTGCGGTGTGTGTGTGTGTTTGTGTGTCTGTGTTTGTGTATGTGTGTGCTTTTAAAGTTATTTTTGTCCAAGATGCAGAAACTAATGTTAAGTGTGGATAAAAGAGGGTTCCTTGGGGTACTTTTTTCGTGTATTTCTGTAAAAATTCTTCCTAGGCGTTCTAGAGCCTGATGTCTCTAGTCCCTCTGTCAACAAAGACAAACAATGGAATATTTGTGTTGCTCTGTTTGTTTCATTCCAATAGTGCCTGTACACACACACACACACACACACACACACACACACACACACACACACACAGCCCTTCCACACTAACACGCACATCCAGTCATGAATAAACAATTCAATATTCTCTTCTCCATGTTTTACATTTACTGAGAAAATGGGTGTTTCCAGGAATTAAGACAACACCAGATTTTGTACATTTTTTTCTAAAGCATGCTGTTGTTCCCCTTCAGAAAAGTTGAAACAATTTCTGATCCTCTGCCACAAATCATCCAAACCTGCAGCCCTAGGAGCTATATGTACATCACTGCTTTAAGGGGATTCTTCCTTGGTCTTACAAGGTACTGTCTGGGATTCCATTGGTCAAACTTCAACCCATTCTGTTTGTGTGTGTGTGTGTGTGTGTGTGTGTGTGTGTGTGTGTTGAGGACCATTGTAGTCACTTTGATTAAAGTTGAAATCTTAAGTTGTTCAAAGCCTAAATTACTTTTTCTTCTATAAGTTTCAATATTCTGTTTAAAATATTTTTCTGATGATACCCTGTATGGACAGAGCTACCAAAAGTTCAATGTGTAAGAAATTAGTGATCTGTGCCAATTTGATTTTATCTGAGAATGGAGAGCTAAAATACTAAGAACTGCAGCCAGACTGCCTAACAAAAGTCTTACATAAACTAAGGAAGCAGAAAGGAGTGGTTGAAAGAAGTCAGATCTCTGCTTTATTTTCCAAGCTTGAAAAGCAGAACACAAAATCTAAGTTCAAAATTTTCATTTTTGAGAACCTATTCCTTAGCAGCATATGAAATCAATCACCTGCTTGCAAGGCTGATTGGCTCAGTGATGTCGCTCACCTAGCAGGATGGGTTTCATTTCCCCTTGTCTCCTCACTACCCTTCCTCTGGGTTGAATTCCAGCATGCAGGCAACATCCTTAGATGTTATTTCCTGTTATCCCTAGCACCAAGCTGCTAGTTGATAGAGCTGTGTGTATGTTCACAGTAAGATAATGCCATTAGGGATAAGTCCCATTTATTTCAAGGAAAATGAAAGACTGGGTTCCTAAATTACACACAAACCAGTCCTAAATTCAACATACTGTTATTGCCAGGAAGATGCAGTGCAGAACTCCAGAGTTTCTTACTGCATGCAATGGAGCGAGAGTGGCGTGGACATTGGCACGTGCTACGTTTTCTATTCATACACTTCATTCTTATTCTTTTGAAAAATGAACACTGGATTGTGACACTTGAAATCCTTTTTTTACATGGTTTTAGGATTTCATCCTTTTGGTTGTTGAGTTTTGGTTTGGTTTTATGATTTTGCTTTTCACTCCCCCTCCCCATACTCACCCCCATGCAATTTAGAAAACCCCCAATCCTTTCCCAAAAGTAGTTTTAATGAATTGTCATACCTAATTTTGCATGGATGCCAAGATGTCTGGCTGCTCCTCTCTGGAGTCCCTCGGGATCTATAGCGATTTTAATGGTTGTGAGAAATTGCCTTTTTCTGTAGATTATAGATCTAGCTCCCCAAACAGTTTTCCATTTTCCTGATTCTTAAAAAATGTGTTGTGGAAACAATGAAACATGTTTATGATCATACTTATACAGGTAACTGACATTTTGAACTTAGATGATACTAATTTATAAAATTTCTTTCATGACTATTTAAATATTATAGCTTCAAGCTTTGTAAAGCTTCGTGTAATCGGCAGGCACATTTTCCCCATCATTTTACAAAATTTAACTGTTTGCTTTTTGTTCAAATTTGAATCCCGAGGGCTTGCTCACTATGTAGAAAGAATCATCTAGTTTTAAATATGCCTGCTTCCTCTGTGTGTGTGTATGTTTGTAAGCATGTGTGTGTGCATGCACGCACGCATGTGCACTGTGTAAAAAATAATGACTCTGCCACAGACAACTAATAGTGACTAAAACAATCCCGAGTCTGTGCCTTTGGAACTTGTCTTACAGTATGGAGAGGTAGTGTAAATACACGCAGAGCGTTGGTTAATGACAAGTGCTCCAGAGAAAACAAAAGAGCCATGAGAATGATTAGGGAAGTCCTCCTTGAAAGAATGAGGTCTGGGTACAAGGCAGTAAGAGAGACAAAGGAGCACATTATGAAGATCCTGAAGCTGAAGACAGGAGCCATCTTCCGGACAAAATCAACCAGCAGCTAAAGGTCCCAGGTGGGACAAATCTCGGCAGTGTTTGAAGGACATCGGGATGCCGAGGAACAAGCCAGGAAGAAGGCCTGTGTGATAAGGCCAGTGAGATGACAATGGGTTGACTGGTGTGGTAAGGGAATCAGGGACCCACTGAACGCTTCTCACCTTGAGCTAAATTAGCAGCCATTACATCATTCTATGAGGAAGTGCGGCATGATTTGCCCTATAACGTAGCACCATGTCTCCTGTACTAGGGATGAGAACAGATGCCAAGCGAATAGTTAAACATTATCTAAGAAGCCAGTGGAATGAGCTACGACAGAGATGATGAATAAGGAAGGTCAATTTTAGATGAAGCTGGCAGCTGAAAGATTTGACAACAAACTGTATAAAAACCATGTGAGAGAAAAATCGCATAAAATCTGAGAAATAGAAGGACATAACTGCCGATTTCTAACTAAAGACAAAATTATGGAAGGGATTTGGCAAGGCAAGTATTCCAGGTGCTTGGATATTAGCTACATGAGAATGGGTTAAGGGTGTAGTTGCATACGGAGCTCTCTGTAGGTCTGAGAAACACTCCTAGAAATTCTTTTAGCTGTGGCATTTTTGAGGTCACATGTACAAACAGGAAAGAGAAGTTCAAAGCCCGAGGTTTGAACCATTTACTACAAAGAGTTCAGGGAGCGGAACATAAAGAAGAGGCTGATTGTTAAAGGAGAATGTCCAGGAAATTGCTGTGTCACAAAAGCCGAGGGAAAAAGGAGGTTGTGTTGGACTACACCGTTACTACAACCAGATCCACAATAGAACAAACTTAGGAGATAAAGTGTATTTTTGGTTCCTTCTTTTGGAGATATCAACTCATAGTTCATGGTGCCATCGACTCTGGGTTCATAGTGAAGCAGGGCATTTTGGTGACAGCAGCAAATGCTGGCAGTTACCTTATGGCAAACAGTAAATGGCATAAAGTAGAGGCAAGAAGCGGGTGTGGCACGATGTGGACCCAGTAATGGGACTCTGCTCAGTGACCTTCTTTCTCTACGCAGGCCTATCATCCGCCATTCACCCTCCAAGTACTCTGTCCAGGTTTCTAATCCATCAGTTTATAAAACCATTCATCACGTTAGATCTTCACAATACCTGGAAACTCATCACACACACACACACACACACACACACACACACACACACTCACTCATGTAATACCAGGCAATTTGTCTAAATCTTCTTTTAAAGTTTTATTTTGCACTTGTCTCTCTGAATAAAAATGATGTGAATATCACTCACCTCTTCAGTGTAGCCCAAATTCTAATTGATCTTAACAATAAAAACCAGGAGTCAGATATTAGGAGTGAAAGCTGAATGATCAGACAAGCAGAGCAGCCAATAACCATTTCTTACCTCTATGAAATCTTCAAACAGAATGGGGTATACTCTTTCTACAAAACCTCAGACTAAATCCTGAGCTCCTGTCTCCTCCTGTCTTATATTCTTCTCTCTGCCCAGCCATATCACTTCCTGTCTGTCTGTACAGACCTCCAGACCTCTATGGTTAACTAGTGGCTAGCTCCACCCTCTGATTAAACAAGGTAATACCATACTTCAAAGCTCATTTTAAAGGTTACTTCCATCATGGGGTACTAAAAACTGGAAACACTTCTCACAGGAGACAATAAAGGCCATTAGGGCCTGGATAAATTTCACGCAGACTCTAAGCCACCAGACTTCTATATCCAGCAAAACTTTCAATCACCATAAATGGACAAAACAAGATATTTCAAGACAAAATCAAATGTAAACATTTTCTACCTATAAATCCAGCCCTAAATAAGGTACTAGAAGGAAAACTCTAACCCAAGGAAATTAATTACACCCATGAAAACAATGCAATAGATAATCTCACACCAACAAAACCTAAAGAAGGGACACACACACACACACACACAAACACACACACAAACACACACACTACCATCAATGCCAACAGCAACAAAAATAACAGGAATTAAAAACCATTGGTCATTAATATTTTTATACATAAATGGATTCAATTCTCCAGTAAAAGGACACAGGCTAACATAATGGGTATGAAAGCAGGATCCATCCTTCTGCTACATATAAGAAGTACACCTCAATATCAAAGACAGACATTACCTTTGAGTAAAGAGTTGAAAAGGATTTTCCAAGCATATGGACCCAAGAAGCAAAGCTGGTGTAGCTATTCTAATATCTAACGAAATAGACTTCAAGCCAAAATTAATTAAAAGATACAGAGAAGAACATTTCATACTCATCAAAGGAAAAATTTACCAAGATTATGTCTCAATTCTTAAATCTATACCCCAAATGCAGTGGGAGAATATTCCTGTATTAGAATTTAATATTTCCAATTCACAAATGTTCTAGAATGCTCTGAGCTTCTGCATCTGCTATTCCATGGAACTCTTACGCTGTATCTCTTCACAGGAATAGTGCTTTGTTATCTTGACCAATATGATGATTATCCTCTCTGAAAATGACTGAGCAAAATGTCATAGTTTCAGGTCATGAATTACAGAGCCCTCTACTGAAGTGTGCATGTGTGCCTTAGAAAACAAAATCCCTAATCAAGTACAGAGATTACTAAATGGAGACCTATGAAGAACATGCTGGAAACAGAATTCTGACCCTAAATAGTACAGTCCTGAAACTATACCTGAATTATGCCATTACTATGTTCTCCCATAATTCTCAGAGGCAGATGCACTGCCAGGAATAAAATTATGCCCTTCTTCCATTGTATTTTCAGTGCATGGGCTAGAACCTTGAACATGTTAGGCATGCAACATTCATCTCTGAATGAGTGGCTAGATGGTGTTCAAGTTTGTTTTTCTATGGCTGTAATAAATACCATGATCAATAGCAGCTAGGACAAAATCTCAAGCAGGAAAGAACCTGGAGGTAGAAATTGAAACAGGACCAATGAAGGAATGTTTCTTATTGGTTTGCTCTCCATGGCTTGCTCATTTTACTGTTTTAAACAATTCAGGCCCATCTGCTGGAGATGGCACAGTATTTCACATCAATCATCAATCATGTAAAGGCTCTGCAGACCTGCTTACAGACAAATATGATGGGTACAATTCTTCAACTGACATTCTCTCTTCCTAGATTACTCTAGCTTCTGTCAAGTTGATAAAAAACTAACCAATGCAGATGAGTGAGTAGATAGATTGACTGATAGATGGATGGATCGATCTAATCAATCAGTTGGTCTCTCTGCATTATCTGGAAGCATTCAACACCCCCAAAGAAAGAGCCACATCCCTTATAACCTGGGACACCAGAAAATTAAAATTTAAGAAATGGTATCTTTTTGATACAAATTTGATCAGTACATGTTAAGTCAAATACTAAAATTAAGAACACTGAATAATTTACACTTTTATGTTGTATGTAGAATTAGTCTACTAGCATCCAAATTATATTTGTTTACTTTGCTGTACCAATAAATCTTAAAAGTATCAATAAAGAGGTATATACTCATTTATTTTTCTTTATTTTATACACTAATTAATTTTGTGTCAAAACACTTTGTTAAGAAATACCATGTTCAATAATAAATGGTAAAACCTCTGCTCCTCTAGATTAAATATACTTTAAAATATTTAAAGTGACATTTATTGTATCAATTTTTAAATAAAGCTAGAGAAAGCTGTTAATGTAACTTAATCATCCAAAGCCTTGTTCTTTTTTCTTGTCTAACATATTTCTCTGGTAATATATCGTGCCAACTACTGTTAAAATATCTGAACATAACATAATGCCTACATGACTAAAATAAAGTTTTACAGAATTTAGGGGGATGTTGTAAATGTGTAATGCCTCATACACATTTCAGCGGAGTTCTTGATATATTGAGGTGGCTTGCCTGCCAGAGAGACTTCAAGTGCTGGGGAAAATCAGGCCAGTAGAGTCTCATTTCTGAGAGTTACTCTATTATTAATCATGGGACAGTTATTGAGCTCTGTCAGCTCGAAGTGCTTACACAATTCAGAGAAAGTTCATTTCTTTTCCAATTATTAACGACATATTGGTGATGGGATGCAATTGAACCTACTTACCTAGCTATACATCACACACTTTCCTAATGTATATAAAATTAGTCTATTAGCGTATAATCTTTTTATAATCTATTTATTTACATTCATGTACCAACAAATGCTAACACATATTTCAACAGTATCCAAACTCAGTTCTGGGGTTGGATTTCTTTTAATGAAATCTTACAACTAGAGACTAAAAACATCTGAGAATTTATACCAATTTGAAAAAAAGAGCAATCCTAAAGCTATCACAAATATAAAAATCTTCTAAAACCCCCATGGTTAATTTTAGTTATAGCACTTAAGGATAAAGTTAATGAATGGAGTCACCTGAAAAGGCAGACTCAATGGGAGACTTTCTAGACCCTTTGGCTTGGAAAATATGGGGGATTGTCTTGGCTAGGCCAGTTGAGATGGAAGACCCACCCATTGTGGGTAGCACATTTCTCTCAGAGTAATCCTTGACTGCTTGAGTGTAGAAAAAGTGAGCTGGGCACTACAGGCATGTGTACATGAATCCACTGCCCCATGCTCTTGATTATAGTCCTAATGTGCTGGCTGCTGCAGCTTCTTCCTTCTGGTCTACTTCAGGATGATGAACTGGCTGACTAACCTGAAACTATGAGCCAAAGGATCCCTTTCTGCTCTAAGTTGATTTTGTTAGGTTTTATTATTTTATTTTATGACAACAACAGGAAATGAAACCACGGTGCTTATTTCATTTCATATCTTGTATTTAATTTTAAAATATACTGCTCTTGTTCAAATGAGTATTGTGGATAACACTACCAAGTAGGATAAAGCTTCTTCATTTCTCTATTGCTAGCCTCTCACGTTTGAAAGTTCATACTATGCCTTTCCAACTGATGATATCATCCTCACAGTTTTAAAGGGTGACCTCAGTTAACTGTGTTTGTTGTGAATATTATGGAAAAGACAATAATAATTGGATACTGTAGTAATTACAATAATCAAGCACTAAGTAACTCAATGTGTTAACATCCCCTGTATGAAATGGGAAATCAGCTACAAAACTTGATGGTTCAGAGTGGAAAGTCACACATATCAGCCTTTCTTGTAGTTTCACAAGACATTTTCTGGGCATGGGGGTAGATTTCTGTGATTCCAACACTAGATAGGTAGGGGCAAGAGGATCAGAAGTTCAAACTCTTTCTTGACTTTATAATGAGTTTGACTCAAGTCTGGGTCCACATTAGAGCCTGTTTAGAAGAAATAAATTTTAAGAATATGTTGTTTTGTACCTGTTCAGAAGATATGCCCATTTGCAATTCTATGCCAGTGCAAAGCAAGCCATGTAGGATCAGGAAACTAGAAGGAATGGGACATTATTATGGTCTGACAAACACATTAAACTAAGCAATGGCTTTTTTTTTCAATGTTAGTAGTTTCACTCTGAAGGAGTCTCAAAGTATGTTACTAGCTCAAATAAGATGTTTTTAAACATATGTTCATTATGCATACTAATCAGTCCCATTATAGAATTTTAATAGTACATAAAAGGAATTTTATCATATTTATTTCCTATTACCCTTTCCTGTTGATCTTCTCAACCCCCCCCCCCCTCTCTCTCTCTCCCTGGCTCTCTTACTGTAACCCATTGAGTGTCAGTATGGTTACAATGTCCTCTACTAAGGCTTATTTACAGGAGCATGACCAGTGGTTTTATTACTGAAGAACATTCTTCTCCCTCACCCAGGGATATTCAAGGGAAAGTGGAACTTTTTGAGTCCTTACCTCTAGTTTATATTATCTGTTGTAAGTCCTGGTGGAGTCTCAAGAGTTCTTCTCTGAAACATGACAGAATGTTGACAGGGTGAATCTTGTGTATGTCTTGTGCAGCTCGTGGGAGCTGTGGTGGGAGCAAAATCTCAAAGGATTTCATGCTCCCAAAACCTCATCCTCACCCTTTCTCTGATTCTCACATTCTTCTGACCCATCTTCTACAATGTTTCAAGAGCCTTGAAGGCAGTGGTGTAGGTTATAACTGAGCATTCAACAATATTCTTAGCATTTGACTAATTATGAGTCACTGTAGTTATCACGGGTAGCTAGAAGAGGGGCTTTGCCTATGGATATTGTTTAGGCAACAGTTTGATGATCCTGTCCGTCTAGCAAAGCAATAGCCGTAGCTTTCCCTCTCGGGCTAATTACCTCACCAGTAACAGGCTTGAGCAAGGTGTCCAGTTTCAGGTATGGACTCTCTCCCTGTGGATGGACTTCCAATCTCATCAAGAGTCATTGGTTACTCCTCCTCTTCCTGTGGATGGACTTCCAATCCCATCAAGAGTGACTGTTTGCTCCCTACTGTGAATAGATTTCCAATCTCATCAAGAGTGACTGGTTACTCCCCCCTGTGGATGGACTTCCAATCCCATCAAGAGTAACTGGTTACTCCCCCCTGTGGATGAACTTTCAATCCAATCAAGAGTGGCTGGTTAGTCCCTACTGTGGACGTACTTCTAATCCCATCAAGAGTGGTTGGTTACTCCCTCCTCTTCTGAAGATAGACCTCCAGTCCCATCAAGAGTGGCTGGTTATCTCCATTACTGACTTGCCACTATTTCACCAGTGAGCTCTTTGTACCTGGTTGGTTGGTTGGTTGGTTGAACAGTGATGTGGGATCCACAAATGAGTACGATTTGATGATACTTTTCTTCCAGAAGCCCATACAGCACCTCCCAGCAGTATGTGGGCGAGCTAGCAAGAAGGCTCCCCTTCTTGTCCCAGCTTTTCTTCCTACATCCTGAATTCAACTCAATTGGTATCTTTAGAAATAAGGTTTTACCTTGTAGTTCTGGTGCACAACCAAGAGCTGCAACAAATGCTTGAATTGTTTTAGGAACCTCAGAGCTCTTCCTGAATAAGGAGGTAACCTACCCCTGGAACTGGAATTTTAATAACCTATGCATTATGGGAGCATCGCTATCTTGCTAGGTCTGGTACTTCTGTTTAAATTCATACTTTAATTATTTACTTTATCTGTTAGTAGATTTCTTTCTGGCTGACTTTTTCCTGTCATTCTTAGTTTTAGCTGATCTCCCTTTTCTCAAGTTCCTCCAGTCCTTAATCCCCATGCTGCCTCTTCCTCTCATAGCCCTACCCAGTGTTCCCCTTTCTGTTTTCCCATGTTCTACTCTTTCCACCCTGCGTTACAGCACCTTTGTCTTTCTCTCATGGCCCCCTCTGTATGGTCCTGGCTTAACACACTCTCATCCCCACCTAGATGCACATGCGTGAAAACCCACAGCTGGGATCCACACACATGAAAACCAGCAGCTGGGATCCACATACATGAGAAGCCACACCTGAGATCCACGCAGTGTTCCTCTTCCTAACCTTGGGGATTTATTTTTAATCTATGAGAACCTTCATTTTTTTTCACTGCTCGCCCCACCCCAGCCCTAGTTTCTAGTGAACATACGTTTCTAATTAGACTCATTAAGTAATGCTTGTGTTTGAGACGGGTCATGTGGTTTCCAAAACTAGTGATTTGGTAAAGCTCTAAGCAGGATCTTACTGTGAAATTAATAATTCATCTCACCCATCAGTTGCCATCGACCCACACAAACGCTTCAGAGTCCTTCTGTTAGTAGCACGGGGCACTCCTTGCACAACTGGAGAATGAACTGCAGAAGATAAGTTGAATTCCAGAGTCTCCTGGGTCGCCTTTGTTTCAAACATAATGCACCCAGATCTCTGCATTTTCATGTGGCAGAGAAAGAGGAAACCGTTCAAAGATTTGCGTAGCCGTTCTCTCTCTTAGGGCTTCTCACAAAGATGTCATGTGCTACAGCTACACCTCAGATTACAACCTTAAATTCTCCTGCCTGGTCAATTAGAAGACCCTTGGCCTTCCAAGAGAATACAAGCACGCACTCCAACGAAGGTCTGCATCAACAGCGTGTTGAGCTTTAGAGACCTCTCAGTCAATTCTGCAGCTGGTATTCTCCCGCCCCTTTGGTGAGTTTCAGGGCCACTGTGGGTTTCCATCCATCTCCCTTCTGTGGGTTTAAGGTGACATTTTGAGGCTGGAAACATAATGTGTCAGAAGATAGCCGCAGCTTCCCACTGCGCTAGTTATTGTTTCCTTTGTCAGGAGGTGAGTGAGCACAAACATTTTCCAATTGCTCGGATTTTCAGACAGATTTAGATCTACTCAGCCATCACTGATGCCCACGCCTACGCCGTTTAGAAACGCTGATAGAGATTTCAGAGACAAGGACTGACTTCAGTACACACACATGCAGCTACTATCAGTTGTCTACTCCCTCTCTCTCTCTCTCTCTCTCTCTCTCTCTCTCTCTCTCTCTCTCAAATTTCTGTCCGGCCCAGTCCCACAATTGCAGGCACATTAATGCCTAGACTGTACAATATTGTCTGAAGTAAGATGTTCTTTTCAAAGCTGGGAAATTAATCAGTGTTGTCTCCTCTCTCTCTCTCTCTCTCT
>NC_022022.1:40742874-40778215 GCF_000317375.1 Microtus ochrogaster | reverse complement strand
CCTCCCTCCCTCCCTCCCTTCCTCTCTTCCAAAAGAGGCATAGATTTTATGTCCTCTCCTTGGTTTACCCCTGTTCAGTATAAAGAAATAGATGGAATGTTTCTCATCTAGGTTCAAAACACCAGTTTACCTTTCTTCCTTCAGGCAAAACATTATCATGATCAACAGAGCCGTCTCCCGAGACTCAGGCATGCTGTCCTTTCTTGGATAAAATTCCCATCAGAATCAGAATTAAGTCCTTAGAGAAATCTCAAATTACATTATAAGATTCATTATAATATCATAAGTTCCAGCGAGACTTTGCCAAAGGCGTTGAATGATTCATGATAAACTTGAAAACCTCAGTCGCCTCTTCCCAGGGTGTCTTCAATTATTTCTTTGACGAACTCTACTCTTGATTCCTTGTTAAACTGAAGCAATAAGGAGTTTAGGGCCTTTATATTCTACCTCAAACTTTTTTCTTTTTAACTTAGGATATCTGCAAGTAAAATATCATTGATTGGCTCTTTTTAAATGTACCTCTTATAAAATTATGGTTAAATATTATCTTACTCCTACAGCATTTGTAGGACTTATAAATGTAAATTCTCTATAATATCATTTTAGCTATGAAAATCATATCATTAAAAATTGCTCAAATTCATTTTACATGAGTCTGAGAAGTTAGTTTAGCTAGAAAATAAGTCTTGATGAAATTTCATCCTGCTTTCAATTTGATTTTCTGGCCACTTAGGATATGGGTGCATGTCACTGGCAGTAGTGAGAACTGAAGAGATGAATTCAGAGGCACTAGGGAGTTTATAAGTCAGCTTTTGTCCTCCATCTAGGGAAACTGAGTCCCAATAACACTGAAAAACAGACCTAAAGTCTGATCTTTCAAAAAGAGTGGTATGTGGTCTGTTTTCTATATTAGGATGCAGAATCAATTGTGAGTTTAAATATTAGACATATCTGATTACTAGAAATACTTAATGGCTGCACCCGTGTCAGTGAACAGGTCTACTGCACAGATATGCCTGAGTCAGACAAAGTGCTCAGATTCCTAACTACAAAATGCAGAAAACTCGCTTCCAAGAGATAGCTGAGAAGATGAAAGGGTATGTAATGATAGATGATAGATAGATAAATAGACAGACAGATGACTGATAGATGATAGATAGATAGATAGATAGATAGATAGATAGATAGATAGATAGAATAGATAGATGATATATAGATAGATGATAGATAGATAGATAGAATAGATAGATGATATATAGATAGATGATAAATAGATAGATAGATAGATAGATAGATAGATAGATAGATATGATATGATAGATATATGCAAACAGATAGCCAATACATGAAGGATAAATAACAGACCACTAATAGATGATGGAGAGATGATAAAGAGAAATACATTCAACTCTTCAATGATGGAAAATACTGTAATTAGTATCAATTTAAAACAGCTAACCTGAAAATTTATCTTTCCATCTACCTCAATCCAATTCATGCTGCAATAACAATATACCAAAGACTAGGTAATAGGAAATTTATTTCTCATGGTCTAGGACTTGGCAGTCCAATATCAAGGCACTGCCTTCTGGTGAGGCCCTTTTTTTCTACATTGCCTCATGAAAGAAGGTAAGATGAGAGAAGTCAGTAGGGAGAGGAGGCTGAACCCACACTTTATAATGAAACAAACCCATTCCCATGACACTGAGCATCGCAAGAATATTTATTCATTTGAAAGGGAGTATCCCCACGATCCTGGTGCATAAATTTGTCTTTTGGAGCCCATTCCCTATGGTGGGATGCCTTGTTCAGCCTTAATTTGGGGGAGGCTGAAGCAGCTGGGGGGAGCAATTGGAGGGAGAGCTGTGGTTGGAATGTAAACTTAATAGAAAATAAAAAATTTTAAAAATGCTTTTATAATTTTTTAACTATAAAGACATAATTTAAAAAGAAAGAAAGAAAAAAAACAAAGGGAGGATTCCTCATGGCCCAGTTGGTTGTTGTTAGGGTCTACCCTAAATACCACTGGCTGGCCAGTCAGTTCCTGTCACTCACTTTTTGCAGGCACACTCATGCAATAACAATGTATTTTCTCCCTGATCTACCTTCACGCAGTTTATGTAGCTTACGAGTATGTTTTCCCAGTCTAGGTTATAATTTAATTATTTTTGTTTATTTTCTTCTTTTAAAGAAAGGTACCAGATATGTTCCCTCACTTGGGTTGGTGTGGAATCTTGGAGGCTAAATGAACATACACATGCCCCTACAAATGATCCTTAAGAGTTGGTTTCAAAGCCCTACTGGAGAGTAAAACTATTCAAATATCTCTATTTGAAAGTTCTCTCTCTCTCTCTCTCTCTCTCTCTCTCTCTCTCTCTCTCTCTCTCTCTCTCTCTCTGTGTGTGTGTGTGTGTGTGTGTGTGTGTGTGCACGCTTAGGGAGAGGAGGAGAAAGTGTAAGTATTGATAGAAGAAGGGGATGGAATAAAAGAAGGTCATAGAGGGATGATTATTTTCAAAATGCACATTGAATGCATGTATGTAATATGATGAAATTTACTATTATGGATTATTAGTATATAGTACTGAAGACATTTTAAACCCCTCTTCATATAATTTCTGACCTAGTATGTCAGGCAGGTGTCTACTTACCTTTTCTAATATTGTCTCAGTTTCTGCCCTAAATTTGTTCTAGGCGAAAAACTACCTTGACCCTAAATGCTTGGTCTATTGTTTCAACCAGACGTAGCCTGTCCCACAGAGTTATAGAGCTAGCATCTCTTGCACAGATACTCTGTAGAGTTCTGTGATGGACATACAGTATATGCTGCTTTCTTCTGTAATGTTCTGTGTCCTTAATTCATTTAGTTTTTCAGACAGCTGTTCATCAAGGCAGAATTATGTTTTCACCTTTAGTATCGATCTTTTAAGAGTAAAAAGAGTTAGAGAACAATATTAAATGAATACCTTAAAATACAACAGAAAAAAAAATAGCAGCAAGAATGAGGAAATGGTTACATCTGAAGCAGTGTTAAAAACCATGACTGAATTATTTAGGTAAAGTACATTGTTTTTTTTTAATTTTAAATCATCACATTTATAAATTTGTAGTGAAAGGGGGCTACAGAGTGTCATCAAGCATGCTGCAGTAACAAAGAGTTGTCACACTTCCTTCTTCCCCTGGCATAACCAATTGCATGAAGAAGCACAAATTTAAACTTAAAAAACCATTCAAACAGCAATAAGAAGTACATGAAAATATTTGCAGCAGTTGGGAAAGAGGGTCCATGCCTTCCATCACTGAAATGGAGGTGAGAGTAAGGGGGGGGGAGGAAGGTCAGAAGTCCAAGGTCATCCCAGCTACAGAGAAAGTTCAATGCTAGGCAGGGCTGGAGAAGACTCACAAAGCAATAAACATGCATGATCATGATGTAATATAAAAAAGTTTAAAAACTGGAAAATGTTCTCTAAGTAGTACATTCATTTTCTGTAGTACAAACATCTTTTAAAATACTGAAGAAAGAGGACATGCAATGAGTTAAAAAGTTGAGTTTGTTGAAGAAATTTAACAAGATACCAACTTTTTGGTAATTCACAATTTTAGGTGATCATTTTTAGGAATTTCATTCACTTACATGTTACGCTTCACTTTAATTAATTAAACATTAATGCTAGTACATACATGGAAGGGAAAATAAAGCCATAAAGTATTTCTTGCAGACTTATTTTTCTTGTCACCTGTATATCGAAAGTGCCCTTTATTCTAGAGAACCTACAGCTTCTAAACTATTCTAGCCCCCTAAATATTACCATCATGAGACTGTGAACTCCAGGGACAAAGCCCCCAGCTGTTTTCACCCGTAGTGTGTGCTTGTTTTCAAGCTTGGTGACTGGCAAAAGCAGAATCTTTTCCACAGAAAGAGGCTTAAACTATGTCCAACTCATTTTCAATATAGAAACCAACCTCCATTCATACTTGACGGCTTCAGTATGGAAATTCACAAATAGAAAAGTAAAAACAGTCAAAAATCACAAGGTAACAGATCAGGATGAACACTTTGGAACAAACCCAGAAAAAGGGAGAGCAAAATTCAATGGAAAGAAAATGAAAAAGAAGAAGGAAGGAAGTGTAGGAGAGACCTCAGCGTGTCGTCTGAGAGCATAAGTAAGTGTTTAGAATGAACACTAGATTTTCAATGCATGCACAATCTACTGACCCGCTTGAAGTCCGGGATCCCTTCCGTAGAAGGACTCCTGGGCACAATTACTCAAGATAGCACTGAATTTTGTTCCCTCCTGATAGCCCATTCCCCCTCCCTTGACTCCCCACTGTGAACAGAGATGGCATTAACCCTTCTGACTCCTCAGGGTATCATTTAGGAAATCACTGAGATGTTTTAGCTCTGTCCACAATTCAGCTTCTGCGGGAAATTTGGATCCACATGTTTTATGTCCATGAAATTTGAAAAACAAAAGAGGTTGCTCTGTTGTAAGAAAGTGAAGTCTACATTTCTCATTATCCCTCTGCAGATAGAGAGGATCCCCTCTCTGAACCCAGTGGGGCAATCCAATTACAAAGTCATTAGGTGCCATTGTAAGGTGACGGCAGGGTGGATTCCTGTTCTCATAACAAGGCTGTTCTGTGATCATCCAAAACATATATTCTGGCCTCTTGCAGTCAGTTTACAAGGTTTCTAATTGAGCTCCAGAGAGAATTACAGAGTTCACTGAGCTGAGTCTCTCTGCCATAGCTGGGAAGCAGAGACATTCTACTTTATCAGAGGAGTAAACACTTTAGTTTCATTTCTTCTGCTACACATGTTTATCTCTTGGTCCTGTCACAACATTTTTTATAGGTTTTTATTTCAAAGGATTACCTTAAGATTACTGTCAACACCAGCCAGGGGAAAATCTCCATGCAGAATATAGTAGGCGATTTCACCTTCTTCAAAATAAAGCTCACTGTAGACAATATAATATTATATAATATTTCTGAAATAAATGCCCAAAGTGAGAACAAAGAGACACATTTTCAGCCGTGCTTCAAAGTTTAAAAAAGAAAAATATTTATGAGTAACAAAAGCACAATTTTACCAGCTTGATTTTTTAAGTCAAAATTTTAACTTTTAAGTTGTTTCAGACACTTCACTGGTTTCTACCATTCTTTGTACCATCTGCAGGCAAAACAGAACATACTGGATCACAGTTCGTAACTTGGCAAGAAGATGTTGCAGAGAACAGAAAGGACTTCCTTTCCTATGCAAGGAGGAAACACTTCGGTTATTATTCAGCACAAGTAAATGCTCATAACCATGGAATTAAATATTTCTGAAGGGCTCATTCCTGGGCCCTCTGGGTTGAATTATGCTCCTCTCAGAACTATACTTCATGTCACCCACATGTCTGAGGAACTGGGGCCTTCTGCTCCGCTGTGCATTTTTTCCAGACATGCCGGATGTCTATGCAATAAGCGCTCGGAAACATCAAAGAGCCACAGAGCATTCTGTGCTTTCTCTTCCCACCATTCCATGTAAACACCATTAGTAACCAGACCACTCCTATGCCAGAAGTCCCGACGGCTTGACTTTAGTCTGGTAATTGTTCACGCTTGCTCGTCGCCTTTAGTATTCTTGGTGGATCCAGTTACCACATGTGCCTCCTACAGGACCACAGGTAATGACAGCATCTTAGAAGACACAGGCACAACACCCTATCACTTATTACTCAATGCTATTGACTCTCGTTCCTTTCAGAGTGGTTATTCAGAAATTAAACACACTTGCATGTTCTTCCATGAATCGGTGGAGAAGAGATGAGGGAAAGATGAGTGGATAAGAAGACAAAGGGCATGTATGTGCCTCAGTGGCAATGTTCCGCATGTGCTTAACATGTATTGGCCCTGGGTTTGATCCCCAGCATGTGCTTCACCCTCAGTAAAATCAGGAAACAGAATATATGTATATATGCAGAGCTTCAGAAGTTAAAGACATACATAAATAATTTTTTAAATGATTTTAGATAATAAGCTGTGGAGGAAAGAAATCTCAGGAGACTGTGGGTGAATATGGCTTGGGGGTTGGGGTCCCAGATGGAATACTCATGAGAACTCTTTCTCGGCAGATGGCCTTTGAGCTGAAACCTGAAAGGGTGGAAAAAGGCATCTGAGCAGTCTAAATACCAGACAAAAGGGTTCTCAACATGGAGGAAAGAAGAACAAAGCCTCCGGGGTGTGAGAGTTACTGCAGGAAGCCTTGTAAGATGGAGGTGCAAGGACTCATACACTGGTGAAAATTGCCAAGCACACAGTGTTCGTAGCCTGTGAAAGCTTCCAAGAGTTGTTTCTTATTTTTTTGAAGCAGATTGATGATTTTTCTGCAATAACTCTCTACACTTAATGGCACTTCATGGGTGCAAATTTGTTTATTTTTAATAATTTACTCGAAAGTCTATTTAACTTCCCCTTTATCAGACTCATGGGAATAACAGCGCAACTCCTAAAAAGACTTCACTGAGGGTTATCATGTGCGGTGGTTAGTTTGCATTTTTAATTTGACTAGATTGAGAAACTCCTAGGAGATACATTTCTGGTTGGAGGTGTAAGACACCCACTCTAAAACTGGGTAGCTTAGTTGCAGACTGAACAACAAGGAAAAAGGAAAAGCAGAAAGACAGCTGTGTATAGGAGTTCATCTCTCTGCTTCCTGTCTGGGTGCAGTGTGACCAGTCACATTGTGGATCCACAGCCGTGCCTTACTCACCATGGTAGACTGAAACCCAAAGCTCTGATACAAAAAAAATACTTTCCTCCTTCAGCTGCTCTATTCCGGTGTTTTGTGGCAGCAGCAAGACAATGAATGCACCATGGACGTCACACCTCAATTGTCCCCCTCTCAAGATACTTTCTCCCCTTCTTAAAGAATCTAGACTTAGTTTGCAGTAGCCATGTTTTAATATGCAGCCTTGCATGGGTGCATTCCTACATACTATATGCAACTCCACCCTTCCTTCTAGGTAGTGGGTAAATGGATCTCTATAATAAGGGCCAATAAATCTGTTGTACTTCCCTCTTTTGAAAACCTGATATTGGAAGTAGAATGCCAATCTTGTATATCACTATAAGAATGAAGTCATATTGTTTACATAATTGAGCATACAGTTTCTAGAAGCCTGGATTTCCATGGTCATCATGGAGCCATTATCAGAGTTATTACACTTTCTTCTAGCTTGCTGAGTTTGAGGAACAAGGCCTCAGACAATCCCTTGACAAGTTTTCTGAATGGCAGCATAGCTGTGTGAAGCCCAATGCAAACGTAGCAAAGCATATAGAGGCTACACAGCAGTTTACTATCTTTATAATTAATGACTCACATCCCTGGCATAGGTTAAGAAGTGTTGTGTCTGTCTGTAGATGATGAGAGAAATGTGGAAAATGCAAGATATTTCAAACATCAAGACATTTTAAGGGCTGTGGAATCAGAAAATGTTCATTCTCAGAACATATCCGGTAGTGATTTACTTCTATTAATTGTGATCTGAAGCTGTTATTCCCCCAAATATCTATAATTCTAATGATAGCCAAATAAAATTTATTCTTGTACATAATTCTGTGCCTGGCTAGCAAAGGGGAAAGTGAAGAAAGTTTCTCCCCCTTTGATTTTTCCGCTGATAACTGTAGCACCAAGAATGGCTCTCATAATCTCGATGAGTAACAAAGAATTTAATATTTACCAAACATTTGGGACTTGTCTTAGGAGAGAAGTGGGGCAATCACCTTTCCAGTTCTGCAGACAAAAAGATGTTTGTAACCTGAGTGCCGAGTAGGGCCAGTTTGATTTCTATTACACTATCATGGATGGATAAAGAATTCTTACCTATGGAAAAATGCATATTGCTCCAAGGCCCAGGTGTCTACATGCTAGCTCCCATAGTAAAATGTCTCAAGGGAATCTTCAGTAAGAGGCTAGAATACACTATTACCAGTTGACAACTCCTATTAGTCAATGATTATTTCCCTAAACTCGAAGTATCGAAGTGATAATTGGTAGGTGCTTCTCACATAGCCTTTCTGCGGTGACACTATGTGCATGTGTTTAACTATGTCTTTACTCCTCCTGTTTCTTAATAAGAGGGTCAGTAATTGCAAAAATACACAAAATGATTATAAAACTTCACACAGGTAGATGAAATTCAAATGCACTGGAAACATTTCATTCTGCATAGAGCCAGATCTCTATACTACCAAAACCTTCCCTCCTGCTGCCCCCACTGATTTACTGAAGAATGGGTTGAGATATTTTGTCACTGAGATGTTCATGTTTTCGGGCTGCTATCCATGTCAACAGCCATTTCGTGCATAGTTTTTTCAGGAACTGCCAGGATTCCTCAGGATAAGACAGGGCAGATACACTCCATATGATGAGATACAGGAATATGTGTTTCACTTGCAGGTGTGCCTACTATTTGTAAACTTCAGCTTCGTGCTTGAAACGTCAGAATTCTGATAAATTCTACTTTCTACAAGTCTATTAAAATGCATCTTCCAGTATCAGAATAAGAATTGTTTGGGGGTGTATTTCACAAATGAAAGATCTCCCACACTGGCCACGCAACTACAAAATTGTGTTTCCACCACGTCTTGCAATTTTACATATCTGACATTTAATTAAAGGAGTTCACCACCACATAAATTCCAGCTTGAAACATCTCAAGCATTGATTCTCTGCTACTACCCCAATTTCTTATGGGTGAGCTTTGCCATTAACATTCACAGCCTGACCCTGGCACAGCCAAACTTTGTGTTTGACTCAACTTTATGTGAATAGCATACACAGAGATGGAGGAGACAGAGGACAGAGTGAAGAGAGAAAAGGTAGGTTAGGACCTAGGCATAGAGGACAGGAGTATATGGAAGAAGAAATGCATGAGGTGAACACGAGGAAGAGGGTAACCAAAGGAGGGATGGGAAGGAAGGAGAGAAAAAAGGAGAAGAAGAAAGGAGAAAGGAAGGAAAAGCTTAGGGGAAGAGAGAGACAGGAATGGAAGACAGAGGAGTGGTGCACACACACATACACACACATAGACACAGAGACAGAAAAAGAGAGAGAGAGAGAGAGAGAGAGAGACAGAGACAGAGAGAGACAGAGAGAAAGAGAGAGAGACAGAGAGACAGAAAGCAAAGAGAGAGGAGAGAGACAGAAAGCAAAGAGAGAGAGAGAGGAGAGAGAGACAGAGAGAGAGAAAGAGAGAGAGAGAGACAGAGAGAGAGGAGAGAGAGACAGAGAGAAAGAGAGAGAGACAGAGAGACAGAAAGCAAAGAGAGAGAGAGGAGAGAGACAGAAAGCAAAGAGAGAGAGAGGAGAGAGACAGAAAGCAAAGAGAGAGAGAGAGAGGAGAGAGAGACAGAGAGAGAGAAAGAGGAGAGAGAGAGAGAGAGAGAGAGAGAGAGAGAGAGAGAGAGAGTGCATGCCTCTTCTATTCCTTTCCTATGATATTAGAATATGGAGCCATTCTAGTCGGTCTTTGAGCTTAACTTCTACTTTGTTACCATGGTTACCTTCATCACAACAATCACTTGGAATTCCTGAAGCAGTTCAGTATGGATATACCTTTTGCTTAATTTCGGCTTTGTTTTATGAATTTTTTTCTCACGTTTTTCTGCTCTAACTTCAGCTTATGTCCTTAAGCCACAGGGCAGTGGGTGGTGGCAGGGCAAAGGGTGTTCTCTCCATTCTATTGTAACTAATTGTTTGCTTTATGGTTTCTTGTAGGTGAAGTGAAAAGATTTTTTTTCATTCTTTCAACCCAGCCTTATGTCTACAGATGTTTCTATGTCCTGAGAATGGAGTTTTCTCAGGGCTTCTGTGTACTCTCATGGTAGCTGAGTGCCCTTTATTTCTGACGGAGCATAGAAAGACTTAGGTGCAGAGAACGTTCTATTATTCCCCTGAATTGTATCATTTCAGAAACGTGGCCTATAATGTCCTTCTTTTTTTTCTTCCCAAGCATATGTCGTTATTTCCAGTTCTTCAGTTAAATGTCATCCCTTACCTTCCTTTTGGCAAGGTTTACCTGACCCTTGCAATGATGCACTACTGTTGCTTAATACAGATCTCCTTGAAGAAACCGGTTTTGCTTCCGTTCCTTCCTCTTTCCTTTTACCTGAAATGACAAATGAAGAAATTTGCCTTTCCTAAAAAGGAAAGCAGTTTGTTTCTACTTTCTCTTATGGCTCTTCCTTCATTACTGAGAAATATGAACATGTATCATTAAAAGGGGTTCACTTAGTTCTTTTGTCTCCCAACATATAATTCTTCTGAGCATGGCTGTGTGTACCTGTTCAAGTATGTACACGTGTTTGTGTGAACATGTTCACGTATGTGTACATGTGTGTATATATGTATATATGGTTGTGTGTATATGTACATGTTCATCTGTGTACATATACAAGTTAGCATGTTGTACGTTTGTGCATATGTGTACACGTTCATGTGTGCTTGAATGTTCAAGTGTGTGTAGGAGCCAGGGATAGACCTCAGCTTTTTTCCAGTATTGGTATCCAAGGTATTTCTGGAGATGGAGTCTCCCACTAAACCAAGAGTTCACTGTTTTGGCTAGACCTGCTGGCCAGCAATTCCGGGGATCTGACTGTAACCAGTACTAGAGATTTAGGTGCATGCAGGGCCTAGTTTTTTACTTGGTGTTTTACAGGTCCTTTTGAGTACAGAGAAAGCACTTTACCCACTGAGCTGCCCCCTCCTACCCCAGTAAGCATATTTTTTAAATCAAAAAATAAAGTGAAACAACCTGGGAAAGTATAGATTTTACTCATATCTGAACTCCTGAGGATTCTCCTCCGTTAGATTTAACTCGTAGTTGGCCTCTAGAAATCTGTGAAACTTTGCGTGTTTTTCCATATCTGCTATTATTAGCAGTGACCTTGATCTTCCAGAATCATCCAAAGGTGAAATGGTTTATTTGTCTCCACATTCTTGGGAAGGAACTTTACAGCCTTTGAAAGTTAGTTCATGTAATTAGAAGCTTCATATCTTGATCTTAAAAGAAGTAATTTTGTAGATTTCTTTTGCTTGCAGTCAGAGTGAAATTACAATTTCTGGCAGCCCTCTGCAGTCTTAGCAAAAAAAAAGAAGAAGAAGAAAGGCAAAAGAAGAGAAGGGAGGGGTAGATAGAGATAGACAGACAGATAGATAAATGGACTGACAGATGGATGGACAGACAGATGGATAGATAGAAGATAGATAGATAGATAGATAGATAGATAGATAGATTTATGTAACTGGGGAATTTTATGTTATATTCAGAGAGGTCCAGTGCCTTACCCTGTATCATAGATCTATTAAAAACCATGCTTGAAATTCAACCTTAGTTTTCACTGACATAGAAACCATCTGTCTTAAACATAGGCAATGCATCCCTCATAATCTTTTCAGCAAAAGACTATATTTTAGGTGTCTAATTCTAGACAGACTCAACTCTTCCCTTTTCAATCCATTGGAGTATTGGAAGTAACATCACAATATTTTAATCAACAAAGATCCTTGCCTACAAATTTAAAGGGTAAAGTCCTCCCGCCCCTTCTTTTAGGCGAGTATGCCTAGAAAAATGTCTGCTCTTCTCCAAGGCCTGAAACTATTTTGGAAAGCAAATCTTGGTGTTTTCGCCATTATTCCAGAACTGGGCATTTTTAAACGTTTCTAGTATCTGCTGCCTTGGAGAAATGCCCAGGCCAACTGAGTGAAAACATCATCTGATCTTAGACATGGAGAGCTGGAGGAGAGAGGACAGTTTCAGGGCTGAAGGATTCTCCGTGGAGCTGAGAAGGGAGGTGGGCAGGCTGCTTAGACTGTGGCGGCACAGCCGATGTTCTGAAGACCTGTGCTGTCATCAGAGAAAGTGTCAAATTCAAAGACAGCAGCAGAGACAGAAACAAGAGCCCATGCTGTAGAGCCAGGCAGGGCAGCACGGGGCTTCTGACAGACGTTCCAGGTGCTCTGCAGAGAATCTGAACGTGACGTATATCCTGTGTGGACTGCAAAAGCCATTCTGGCTGTTTAGGAGCCCGGGGGTCCCATGTGCAGCCAGATGACTCTCACACCAGGAGACATAGGTTTGTGTGACTCATTTTGCCTCATAAGCCACTTTCTTGTGCTGCCTTGTTTGAAACTCACAACTCTCCTATATAGCAAGGGAAGAAGTGATGGCCAGTCCTATTTTGCAGATGAAAACTCTAAGACAGAACATGTAAAATGCATCAGACTTTCTAACCACGCCCCCCGCACACAGTACAGCAAAGCTGTGTTTTCATCAGTCCGAAGGAGCGGATGTACATGTCTCTGTCTGCTTCCAACGTGTGCAGAGCTGCGTGTCTTCTCTGGATACTGCTCTCTCTCTCTCTCTCTCTCTCTCTCTCTCTCTCTCTCTCTCTCTCTCTCTCCTTAAAACTTCACAAAGAAACCACAAGGAACCACTCTATTTCCCAAATTGCAATATGATAAAAAGGGGGAAAATTTAAAGGGTGCATCTTCTGCAAAGCACAAGCAACAAATCTTCATGTGGTGCTGAGGAAAGTCAAATGTCTCATCCCTCTCAGAGACATAAATCAGAACCTTCTCACCAGCACTCGCAACCATTCTGAGGTTTTATTAAGGTAAAATATTATCTCCAGAGTCACCACTTGGAAGATGGATCAGGTTAGAAAGAAGAGGGAAGGCTTGCATGTGCTGAGAAAGAGTGGTGCTGAATATTTGGACCATTTTTTTCCTTAAACCCTGCTGTGAAGTATTTCCCTGTCTCACTATTAAAATGCACTTACGGGTTGAGGAGTCTGTCTTCCCCCATGACAGCATGACATTCTTGAAAGCAGGGATGACGATATTCATTTTATTTCCACATCCTAAGTGTTCAACAGACTATGTAGATACAGTAATCGTTCAATGAAAGCTAATGGATAAAGGGAGGGTGTTAGCACAAAACAAACATGACAGCCCCACATCTACCACATAATGACAGCACCATGCAGCTTCACAGGCATGTGCATGGCTTCGTATGCAGTTCATATGTGTGCAGCCATAAAATACAATTTTGTATATTACAGAAATCACTCCACACATATATGTTTTATTTGACATTGCAATTGTGATGTAAGATATTTAAAGACCAAAATAAACTATATGCATAGATAGCACAAACACACATCAGTAAGATAACATGTATTGTATGAGTATTGCTAGCATGTTACCATGTACTTGTGCTTCCATAAAAGTATGTTTTAATATATATACTCATACTTTAAGCCATTTTGATGGTCACTTTTCTCATATTATGTTTCCAATCTTGAACAAACTTTAATGACACTATACTAAAAGATTAAAAATAATAGATGTTAGTCTTGAACTGTGGGAATCACAATGAAAAACGTGATGCTGGGGCTTGGCTCACTGGCTCAAGTACTCACTACACTGGTGTGAGGTCCTGAGTTTGGATCCTCAGAATCATGTAAAAAAATATGTGTGCCAGTAACCTCATGACTGATGGGGGGTAGAAGTAGGGAAATCCAAGGTTCTAGATGGCTGGTCAGACATTGTAGCCAAAATGGTGAGTCTCCGCTTCAGCAAGAGAACTGCTGCAGAAACAAGGTGGGCCGGCTGGCCGGAGACTCCAGTGGAGAGAAACACCTGCAGCGAACTTGACGACCTGAGCTAGCTCCCTCCCTACCTGGTGGAATGAAAGAGCAGACGTCCACAAGTTGTACACTTATCTCCACAGTCACCCTCTGCCATGTGCACACGTGTTTGTGTGTGCCTGTGTATTTATAGATATACACACATATACACCATGCATGTACTGACAAACACACACACACATACACACACACATACACAAAATCTAAATATGTTGCATAGCATGTCAAACCTTACACAAATGATTTTCAAGACGGCCAGTCCTCTTTACCACCACATCACAATCACAGATAAAGGAAAACTCTTTAACACTTAGGCAACCATGCATCTCTGACACCGCAGAATCCCAACCAGGCAGGCATCTCCAATCACCTTTGACAGTACAGCGCCCCTGGTGGCCATTTTCATTCTACTGCTTCACTGCAGGTTTGTCCTGCATCCCCGGAGAACACTGAGTGTAGTCAATCGAACAAATTGCGGATGCCATTAGGAACTTGCCATCCTCGTTCCCAAACTGAGCACTGCTACTCCACAGGTGCAAACATACGGACCGCGTGAAGCACATTTCCCACCTCCGTGCTGCTGTTTCCCAGGCTTATGGTTTCTTGATTCCCTGCTTATGTAGGGGTTTCAAAGAGATAATGAACGGAATTTCCTGTGGTTATGATTCATCACTACGGTGAAAAATCCCAGTTGAAAAATACTCCAGATTACAAATATGCTAAATGACATGTGAATGAGAAGGCGTAGAGACTGCACGAGTGACGCTTCATTATTTGAGGGACAGCCGCAGGCGTGTGGGCTCCAGGATTGTGGGAGGATGTTTTCACTGTGGTGACACAGAATAGAACCTAGACTTGGCTCTGCATTGGCTAGAAAGGATTTTCACTCCCCATTTCAGCGAGGACAAAACCTTCCAGGCAGAGGTTTGACGCGGGTCCTCAATGAATAGAGAGAGTGGAATAGTGGAGTGGAAATTCTCCAAGTGGTTTTGCGCCTCATTCTGCAGCAGCTTAGACAGGCCAACAGTTTCCAAACGTGGAGGGCCTTTTTGGAATGACACCACACTTTAGGGTCTGAAGTCTGAGCTGGAAAACTCCTTTCCAACGGTCTTGAGAATTATTCTGGCCCTTGGAGTTTTATAATCCTAGCTGAACACCATCTGAAGTTTTAAAGCCCATAAACAAAGAATTGAATGGTCAGTATAAATAACCAGATCTGAGAAACTCCAGGGCCTACTTGGGTCAGTCTTCACGCTATTCTATCATGTCCATTTGGGCTAGCTTCTTTGAGCTAAAACTGCCTGCCATTCCACTGTGATTCTTTTGCCAATAAGAGACTTTCTTTTTCACCACTTCCTCTGCTAAGGCTGTGATGCATCCTACTGGGCTGAAATGGCATTGTTTGGATATGTTTTTGTGACTGAATATAGAAAGGCATATGATGTAAGCAGCATTATCCTTAATCAAAAGTTACTTTTATTCGTATGATTTTAAGGGCAACTAAAATTTTTATTTGACAGGTTTGAAGATCTCTAGTTGAGCATACCTGCACAGTTTTATTGTATCCTGAGAGTGAGCATAAATCAAGTGATTTCCTACAGACAAATAAAAGCGGTGGAGTAATACAGTTCCTGGAACTTAACACTTCTTGGTCACAAGATCACACACGCTAAGATGCTTATTTATGTACCTCTTAAAGATGAAGTATTTCAGCAGTAGACATGAAGAATGTGTTGTTCCTCTCCTTCGTGTCCACAGGATTAGCAGTGTTGGGACAGTGAATGACAGAGGGGTGTGGGCAGGACCGTAGCACCTGGCTTTTTCATGAAAATATGCATTGTAGCCAGCCTCTGAATCACCTTGACTGTGACAAGAAACAAGAGTCTTATGCAAACAAAGATAGATACAAATACCTGGCCAGGTGGGCGGTGGTGCATACCTTTAACCCCAGCACTCCATTCAGGGAGATGGAGGCAGGTAGATCTTTGTGTGCAAGACCCAGGACAGCCAAGGAAGGCTACACAGAGAAATCCTGTACACAACAAAACAAAAAACAGAAACAAAAAAAAAAAAAAAAACAAAAAAACAAAGATCTGTAGGCTAGCTATCTTGCTTTTGCAACATAAACATATTCACTCACAACTTTGGCTAGTACTAGGAAATTTCTTACACCTTATCTTCTATTGACAAGTTAACGCGTTTCAAGCTGCACAGCATTTGACAGGTCAGTGTTCTAAGGCTCAGAAAAGTCTTGCCTTGCCCAATAGCTATAGCTATAGAGGGAAAGATGATTTTAACCCAGACTATCCTACCCAGCATTCACTCTTCCTTTCTTAAGAATGTCTTAAAAGCCTTGGTCAGGCGTGTTCTTTTAGACCCCAAGTCACCCATTTGTGGGCACCACATTTTCTCTTCAAAAACAGCTCTCCCTTTAAATGCATCTGGAATTTACAGGTTAACCACTGAAAAATTAATAAGGTAAATGGTATCAGTACCCTCTGAAGGTCAGTCCAGCGGCAGGAGTGGAAAGAGGACAAAAGCAAGACACTCCCTGCAGCTTTGTTGTTGTCCTTGCATTGTTGGCTATTGCAGCATTTAGCTCCCTGAACATGTGTTTCTGCTATGGGAGCCTCCCACGCTACCCAGCAAGGACGGGGACAGAGCCTTTTAAGTGTCCTCTGCTCTGCTGCCTAGGGGCTGCATGCATCGCCACGTCTCCTGCAGGCAAACTGGGGAGATGAGGTGTTTTGTTTTCCTGAGCATGGAACAAGGGTGAACTTGCTGAGACCGGGCATAATGCAGCCACACATCTTGTTTCTGCTTTCAAGAGATTGTCTTTTCCTAGTCCTTCAGAATATGTTAAGGAGGTTTCACTATATATCACAAATCATGGTTTAAATTTCAAAGTATTAGATAAAAATGACCTTACACTACATTTGTAGATGTCATTCTCAAGACATCCCAACACAGTTTCCATGGGAACTAATGTACATCAAAGGAAGAAGAAAGAAAGGAGAGACACTATGTCAGACCAAATTTTTATTCCCTGACACTTCTTCCTTTGGCAAAACCAAATGATCCCATTGTTTAAAGCTGAAGAAATTCTACACTGGATCTTACTTTTTTATGTGAATGTGCTTTTCCTAAGAACCAAACTTTTTAAACACAATTTCATATTTTTTACAATATAATTTTAAGGGAAACTTTCCCAAATATTATCATATCACCTATAAATTATATTTAGACCCAGAAATCTATTTAGGAAAATTATCAACACAAACACACCATTATTGCTGCCAGAAAGCTGAATATAAAATAATTCTTATAGTTCCCATCTCATGAGCAAATGCTCCAGGCCAAGTATTAGAATGTCCCTTGAAAGGAAGTTTGTAGCTATGGAGGAACACATTACAAGAATGTTTCACAGCACACACATACACACACACACACACACACAAACACACACATATTACATATGCATACTCCATACATGTTTATTAGAATTCACATATGTATAAAATTGTCAAAGAGCAAATTCAGTTAAGCAAAGAATAGGTACTAAGCAGCGTTATTTAAAAGGTGTAATTTAGAGCAATTATTCCTAAATCTAATGCCACAATTCAAGTTCCTTTGAATTTTGTTCCAGAGGACAAATCTGGGTGGTATACCGAGTAAACTCATTCTGTGTGGGGTGGTCACAAGAAGACAATGAATTGTTACCAATCTCTATAGGGCATGAAGATATAAAAATATAACTATAGTCTGCAGAGAATTAACTAAGAAAGTGGTTAAAGAGATCATCTTTAACATGTAGAGCCCAGAGGACATTTGGTCACTTGATACAAGTGATTATTATGTTAAATTTCCCAACAATATTTTAAAAATGTGATTATATGTATTTATTTGTTTATATACATATGCACACAAGCACAAAACCACACACATACCAGCAGAGGTCAGAAAACCAACGTGAGAGCTAGTTTTGTCCTTCTTTAAGGAAGTTCCAGCATTCAAACCCAGGTTCTAAGGCTTGACAGCAAGCTCCTCACCTTCTGAGTCATCTTGGGGGCCTACAGCTTTTCTTTTCAGGGTGACCATTTCTAATGATTATCATAATGAAAGTAATTTCGCATCTTCAACTTCTTTATCATCAAAATCTTACTTTAGTCCAACACAGATTACTGATAAACACCTCAGGACTTTCCTTGGGGACTTAAGGTATAAAAAAAGAGGTTCTGCTATGTGACTTACTTACAAGATTAGAAAGTATGACTTTGGCCTTCTAATCATCCTTAGTGGTTAGATTACACTGTTTCACCACGTTTTATAATTTTAGATGATAACTATATAAATCATCAGCTCAAATGATTTATATAGTTCATATATCTGCCAGATATATGAAGGTATTATCAAAAAGGAAGAAATTAAGTACGCAAAATCACATAAAGTTCAAACCAGCCACATGGGTTCCAAAACCTGCTTTCTTAACTGTACAGGTTTCTTAGCAGTGTGTGTATATTGAAAAATGTCTATTCTCTACAACTTAAAACATATAAGAAAAATATTTGAAAGGTTTATTACTAGGTACTTTATTCTTCTATCAAATAATTTACCCAGTATCATTTACTTGTAAATAATACACACTTGGAAATTCAGAATAAAAAAATACTGAAAAATCCATCAAAACATGGGCAAATGTTCTGGAGAAATCTAGGGTGGACTAATTAACTATTACCTAGAAAATCATGGAAAGGGATATATAACCTTGGGTACTGAAACAAAGAATCCATGAGCTAGAGGATGACGGGATATTCTGGAGAGAATACAGTAAGACCCCAACGTGACAAAGGGGTGAAGCAGAGTTAAAAAGTCTTTACCTGGAAGCAATGGAGATTTGGGGGTGTTTATAAAATTCTGAGGTAAATGATGTGATATGTATTTTAGGAAACCATTGGGAGGCACAGAAAGGACCAAAGAGGAATCCAGAATATAAAGAGGTTGACACACTGACACATTAATGTGAGCTTATTCTGTCCTTTCAAAATTTATATTGAAGCTCTTAGCACCAAGACCTATGAGTATAACTCCCTATGAAAATAGGGCCTTTCAGATAAAGCCTGGATGAGATCAAGCCCCTCCAATAGGTCCTAACACGTTATGCCTATCCTCTTCATAAAAATAGAAGACAGAGCCGTTAAGGCAAAATTGCGGTAGAGTTTGAAATTATATAGTTACACAAATAAAGGACTGTTACAGACACCAGAGCTAAGAAACAAGCATGGAATAAAATCTGTCCTCTTGCCTGTGGAGGAAGCATGGACCTGTCAACACTTTGTTTGCTGACTTCTGGCCTCTATTACTGTGAGAAATTAATTTATGTTTTTATATGAGACAGGATCTCATTATGTAGTTCTGACTGGCCTGGAAATCACCATGCAAACCAGACAAGCCTTGAACTCAAGGCGTTTCACCTGCCCCTTCCTCTCCAGTAGTGGTGATCAAAGCGTGCCCCAACATATACAGCGGTTTTTGTTATTTTGACACTCTTGATTCTGATCATTTTTTGACGTTAGTCCTAGGAAATATATGTTAAGTATGAGATGTGCCCTTCATAGGAATTAAGATAGCGACAGTGAAAATGGAGAAGAGGTAGATGGCTAGCCACGACTAGACTCGACACAGGAATATGGAGCAGGAAATGCAGAAGTCCATGATGGAGTCATATGGAATCAATTAAATGGTACTAGGGGCCTGGTGGTTGTGGCACGTGCATTTAATCCTATCACTCGGGAGGCAGAGACAGGTGGATATCTGTGAGTTCGAGGCCAGCCTGGTCTACAATAACTAGTTCCAGGATAGGCTCCAAAGCTACACAGAGAAACCCTCTCTCTCGGGGGAAAAAAGAAAAAAGAAATGGTAGTAGGGTATTTGACTAAATGTTGATGGATCCTTGTTCCCAGTCATCTGAAACTACTTTCAGATCCTACTGTGACATTTTAGGGAGGTGGGGGCCTTTTGAGAAGGAAGGTCTTTTAGAACCACCTAACCTTTCACCAGCCAGTTTCTAGCTGTGGAGGACAATGTTGTCATTTTGGGAGACAATGGCAGTATCCAGGACTCTGGTAGAAAGGCAGACAGAGACCCTGTGGGCTGATTGGCATTGGTTTGGTATATCCATCTCCTCATATGGCTCTCCACTTTAGAAAAGTACACTGAAGGATTTACTGAGGGAAGAAAAGCCGGAATAGCGTGCCTAAGTGTATCCTTGTAGAAGATGAGATGCAACAGAAAGGAGAGAAATGAACAAGCCAGGGACATGCAAAGCCAGTGGATCAGAGAAGAGGCCCCGAGTAGAACAAAGCTTCAATAAAGCGGTACTGTTACTTGAAGCAGTGACCTTTTGTCCTTTGTTCTGTGACTGGTCAGAGGACATGAGGAGACCTCAGCTTGAGACAACAGCTCCTCTCAGTGCCCTGGAGAGGGTCCGCTGGAGTCAGCACAAAGCCTGGCGGCGGAGGGGAAGATGAAATGAAGGGAGGATTAGAGGAGAGAAGTGAGAAAGACGGAAAACAATGTTTTTCTTTTTAAGCCCAAAGAGAACAGCAGAGATGCCTGTGGGACAAAGCCTAGCAGGTAGTTAGCGAAAGACTTTGTTACTCTGTTTGAAGCTCAGAGAAGTGAGCAGGCCGGGAAGACAGTCCCTGCTTTCATGGGCAGTTAGAGACCCTTCCCTGCCTATTGTTCTTTGGAGCTGCACATGGCTGACCTCTTTATGACTTTAAAGAGAAAGGATTCTAAGTTCTGAGAGTTTCCCAAGCACACTTTCCAGCCTCAACACTAGAGGAAAGTGCTACCTTTGTCTTTACGAGTTTTATTAACAATGACCTAACACCTCCATCCCCAGACGTCCTTTCTCCAATTACCAAGTGAGGGGTGGTCAGCAATGAGGACCAAAGGAAGGAGAGCTCCTATGTACAGTGAGAAGAGCTTTAAACCATCCAACTAACCGTGGTAGCACAAAGTAAACTGCCCAATGCGAGTGACCTCCATGAACCCATGAGTAAATCTCACACTGTCCCTGAACGAGATATGAAACATGGGCCGTGGTCAGCAATCCAAGGAGGTAATGATGCTAATTGCAGTTAGTGGAATAGAGAAGAACCCCTTTGAAGACACCAGATCACAGTAACAGTAATCAAGTTCAACTCTTTTTAGATGTAAAACCCTTGAACTCATCCACCGTGCTATAATGTTTGTCTACATCATTGCACTGTGGATACTCTGACGTCTGAAGGACCTTCCATGTCCAGTTTCTAGAAGGTTGTCTGTCAGTCTTGGATCAGTCAGCCTCTTTGATTCATAGCCTTTCTGTAGGTCCCTTCACTAGCAGCTGAGGAACAGAGGTGACAAACTCTGGCTGCCACTGTGGGTGGCCTGTAGAAAAAGAGGCAGAAGCACTCACAGGTCCCTTCTGTCCCCACAGCAGATGAGGGCTTTGACGTTCTCTGCTTAATAACCTCTAGCTGTTGCACCGTGAGCATTCAGAGCTCAATAGTCCTCACAATTTCTAATTCCACACCTGTGGTGAGGTGACCTTGCTGCCGATCAAAAGAAGCACTTTTAAAGCCCACGGTAGAAAAGGCACAGGCTCCCAACCTTCTGCAGAACTGTTTTCAATACTTCCTGCAAGCTGTTATTGGTGTCTTTATTTAGGCTGTATTTCTTCATTTCGGTGTCCATGTTTAGCAGATATATAAAGGAGCCAAATGGTTTTAATGGCCTAAAGTGGCAAAGCAATGATGTGTGAGCCTCATAGGAGCAACAAAAGATCAAAAGACCATGGCAAAGACTTCCTGTTTCCTGGGGACAAGGAGTCGAATGGCTTTTATCTGCCTGTGAGTCAAGGGGAAATTCATGGCCACCCATATGCCTTGAGATCTTTCTCCATGTGAGAGATGGTCCATCAGGTAGGAGGTGGAGAAGGGTCTTTACAGGGTCACATAGATCTCCTCCCATCTGCTGATTTAGTTGCCCTCGCTGCAGGTGGTGCAGACAGATGTTTTCTTCCCGGAGAATTGTGGGTTTAGAAAAATTAAACAGATACTCACTAGATCTGAACATTTATATGATCTAGGCATTCTGGACCCTTGGAGCCTCTGAATCCAGCATCCTGGGACTGTGCGACCCTGTGTCTGCATCAGCATTTATTCTTCAAACTCTTGACTGGTGAACATCTAAAACCATTAACCACTTTCTGCTTAAGTACATCATTTTCTTTCTGTATTTGTTGTTGTTTTGAGAGGATTGCAGGGTGTGTATCTTCTCTAGCCTCATGAAGAAATGGAAGATTAAGAAAGCAGAAGAAACATGAACACATTCTGACACTGAATTCATCCTGACTCTACTTCCTAATGCCTCTTCTCTGATACTGATTATCTGAAATTTCAAGGTGTTCCAGGTTGGGGTACCAGAATCAAACAACATGACAATGTAACAGACTAAGGGGTAGAGTAACTAAAACACAAACAAAGTAGAGACTGGGATTGATTACAGCTGAAAGAGCCTCTAAAAATATCTAGGGGAACTTATTTGCACAAATCTGGGTTAGCATCACACACAATTTTCCATTCAAAACTTAATCTTTCTCTGTTTTGTTCTCTCACATGTATTTTAATTAGAAGGCTCCCCTTAAAATTAAACTTTCATGTCCTCCTTATCTGTCCGGCCCTCTGGAATACTGCCGAGTAACAGGGCATTCACCGAATACCACCGTGTCCACTTATGTGATTTAAAATGTATTTAGAATAGCCAAAGTGTCCTCCTGACTCTTTGAAATTCAGATATCCCGAGTTTCAGAGGGCCCTTTCACTGGAGCTTTCAAGCCACTTTACAGACATCTCTTTATTCCCCTTTATTGTATAAATTGGGAGACAGATCAAATAGAAGTTAAGTGGTATATAGAGGTCAATGCAAATTACTAGAAGACCCCAGGAAAGACACCACCCTGGGCTCCCCAAAAGGTACCTTCCCGGTCACCTGACTTTGCTGCAGCAGACTGAAGAAGCCTCCAGATGTATATGGCCGATGACAGAAAAATTCTCTTTCTTCTTCTTTTCCTCTTCTTCCTTCTTCCTTTTCCTCTTCCTCCTCTTCTCTTCGTTTTAATTTCATGTGTCTATGAATGTGCTGTGTACATGCACGTGCGATCATAGTCTCTAACATGTGGGAGCATGCTTGGATGTGAGTTATCCATGTGAACATGCACATGCGATCACAGTCTCTAACATGTGGGAGCATGCTTGGATGTGAGTTATACATGTGTGCATGCACTCGCCCATGCATGTTCTGTGGTGGCTAAGGAGGAGGTAAGGTATCATCCTTGATAGCTTTCTACCTTATGTATTAAAACAATGTCTCTTACTTGAACTCAGAGATACTACAACTAGCTGCCTTACTCCAGGAATCTCTTGTCTCTGTCTTTGCAGCGTTGGGATTACAGGAAGACTATCACACCTGTTCAGCAATATAAGTGGTAGGTTTCTGAGCTTATGTCCTCACACAGACACAGCAAGTACCTTATCCACTGGACCATTTCCCCAGCTCTAAATTATCTCAAATATATGCATCATCATCTCTCATTCCAAGAGTATCTCCTTATCTCTTGTCCCATAATACCTATATTATAACCAGTCTGTTCACTATTTGCTCTTTTTGGTGTATCTACTATAAACCCATCAAAACAAAGGTATTTAGAGTTTCATATTTAATATAAATTCCTGTACAAACTTGCTGTTACTATAGAGGCTTTGCAAGAAAGCAATCAATTTTTTCAGTTTTTTAAATGAATAATTTACCTTTATAGTTGCTTTTCTTTCTGTTTTTAGTTAGAAGACCCTTTGAATTTAGTAACTATACCTTATTCTTAAATTCTCTGGTTGTAATAAAGAAATATTACTTTTAATAAACATTCAGAACCACTTGGCTGCTGCATTAAGTATTCCAGCATTCATAGTTAAGTTTTCTAGATCAAGTGTTTGCAAAAAGTCTTTGTTTGCAGATGTATAGATTATGGCCAGACTTAACTACTGTCTGTTTTAATAAATCAAACTTTATTAGCATACAGCCTACTTACTCAATTGCATGTTATATAAGACTATTTTTTTGACACTTGCATAGTTAGAACAGAAATCACATTATCAACAAATTGAGACTATTCCCAACTCTACCATTTGCTGAAAGCGTCACCAATGACTACTGTTCTTTAACTCTGACAAACAAGATCAGTAACCCGGACTGCCTCGTATCTCCCAGCACTTACACGGTATATAGTTTCCAAACTATCCAGCAAAACTCCCACACATCTTTGCTGGTGATCACACACTTCAGAATCAGGCTCGTCATTTTGCAAGTGTCAAACTATGAAAGCAGAGGATAGCAATTTTCCTAAAAGACCGTTCCACTTCTGTCAGGTGACACCATACACCAACTAGTAAGAACTATTTGAGAACTTTGATTTTTTTTTTTGCTCAATTTCCACAATGGTATGCTACATCACTGTGATTTACAGTCTGCTGAGCCAAAGGTTCTGGATTTCTTGGCATATATTCTGGTGCTACAGTATTACTTTGATTATGTCTTCTTATATCTGGCATAAATACATTCCCTTTGTGAATATTCCTTTTAGATGCTGTGCAGAAAAAGCATGACTCTTCTTTTTCACACTCTCTCTTCTTTTTCTTTTGAACCAGCTGTGAAGTCATAATTATGTTCCCTTCCCACTGGCAACTGGCAAGCCCTTTATTTTTGTGCAGTTGAAACTCAACAAGAATAAATAAAGTCCATTTTCCTCCTTGAGGGGCTATTCTGCCATTCCATCTAGGATTTCACAGTTTGCCAATTCCTAAAGCATCTATTGGTATAAATAGTTTTATGCCCTTAAAAAAAGAGGGCCATAGAAAATGAGGTGAGAAGGGAAAATAGCTCAAAAAGAATATGAAAAAAATCAACATCATCTGTAAGGTGAGGCAACAAGCTCAGTAGCTTTTAAAAACTTATAATTATCATTGTTGGTTAATTGGTACCATAGATTACCCAGTACTGACATGTAATTTTCTAAAACAAAGAGGTTTTATTGTGTTACACAATGCTGTAGATTTAGGGACTTTTTATTTTTATTTTGAAACATTGAAGAACAAAGGGCAAAATTCTTGAAGCATGCAAGGATTTAGATAATAAATTGCTTCCTAAATTTAGAAAACACATCAGACAACACACAGTGATTGATGTTAGGAATTTGTAATACCAGAACAGCTCGAGTTATTTAGACTTTTGTTTATTAATAAGTCAACCAACTTTTCTTTTTCTAAAGTTGGATAAGGTCAGAAACATTTATGAAAATTTACATGACCCTTCCAAGGGGTCATAACCAGGGTATAGGATTCATTCTTCGTGAGAAGAGAGAAGTAATATTTGTAGATTTATTTAGATTCTAACATTAATTTTAGAAAGTTTATAGAAGCGTTTGTCTTTTGATGTCCCAGGATCACCCAGAGTCAATAAAACCTCTAACACTGACTTGTCAGTCAAACTTTTTCATTTGTGGATGACACTATTTCTTCACTAGGCTACTTTTTAGAAGATACTAGCCTCTATTCAGAGGCAGACAAGCATTTGAGAAGGTAAACAGATATAGATTCAAGGCTCTGCCTTCAAACTTTGTTGTTGGAACCAAGTCTGGCATGGTGTGTAATGGCTTCTTGGCTCTCTGGCCTAGTGACAAATGCTTCAGAAGGAAGACAGACATGTGTCTGGGCCTCTCTTGTTTAAAACACTAGGATCTTTCTAAAGCAGCATGTACAAAGGTCAGAAGGAGAGATTGCCAGCCCCAATAAAGATATTAGTACTTTATACACAGAGACTTTACTCATCAGCCTAGATGAATTCATGATAATGCTAGGGGGAAAAATGAGCACAGGAAACTTCGGATGAACCCAAATAACACCAAGAAAACCAAGAAGAAATACGGCAAAGCCTTCCCATCCTGCTGCATCTCAGACGAGCCTCTCCTTTGAATTTTATTCCACATAGAATGCCACACACAGAGAAGAACTCATGGAATTTGCATTCAATAATGGATAACTTTTTTGACATTTATTTGAAGTTTCCCTTCAGGGGAAGAACTGGCCCAACCAGTTCTTTGGAGTTACTTCATAATTAAGCAGGCTCTGGTGTGTATCATGTGACTAAGGTCATCTGCTACATAGCCTCTCAAACTTCTTTAAAACTCAAGCTTTGGGGCCATTTAATATTTCCTTTAAAAAAGGAGTCATTGGAAGACAGCTAGTGTTCACATGAGCAAAAGAGTCTCTTCCTGACAACAGGTCCACTGTGTCTAGGAAATGGAGACACTGACAACTTATTGTTGTTACATCAGTATTGATGGGAGATGGGTTGGCTGTGACCTACTGTGTTTCTCCTCAAGTCAATAGATCCAGCAAAGAGGTAAACAAGAAGTGCATGGGTAAGATAGGAGAAAATGCAAGTATATAATATGAGAAAAACCAATAAATCAAATAATTTAATACACATATATTAAATATATACTTAATAACCCTGTGTGTGAGAGCTGCTGGGGTGACTCAAGGGTAAACCTGCTTGCTGCAAAGCACCATGACCTGCGTTCCATCATGGCGGCCCAATGTAGAAAGCAGAGCTCTGACTCCAGCAAGCTGTTCTCGGCGCTCACAGACAGAGGCACATTTGTGAGTAAAGTGCAGGAGTCTCTCACTGTAACCCTTACTTAGCACATAATATACTCAGTCAGAGGGCCCCTCATTCTCAGACTGCTGCCTAAAAGCCCTGAAGTTGAAATTAGCCTGCTGACAACATTTGACTATTTTTAACTTCCCCAAACCTCAGTCTTAGCATTTAAGAATCAGAGATAAGACCATCACCTAGTGTCCTCAAGCAAGTGACTGATCTCACAGCCAGTGTTTAAGTTCCATGAAGAAGAACATCACCTAGTAATCCCCAGGATCACCCTGCTTTCCTATCCCTGAAATGCCCCTGAATTATTCTTATTCATTCTAGGACTCAACAAGCCCCGTGAAATGTATGCTGTTGCAGGAGATTCTCTCCTAAGAATTTCAAATAATACATAATAGAAAATAACATGAAAGAATAAAGCATTGCAACTGCCTTTTCTTTTTAAAGAATTATTTCTTTGTTATTAAAAAAATGGCAAATTTTCCATGGACATCCCACTGTAATATGTGCTAGATCTCATCTAAGAAAGATAACTGGAGTTTTCAGACAGAATCTACATTGTAGGTTGTATGTAGTGTTTATTTGGTTTGTGTTTGTTTTCTAAGACAGGATCTGTATAGCTCTAGCTGGCCTGTAACTTGCCATGTGGACCACACTGATCCTAAACTCACTGAGGTCTTGAGTGCATCACCAGCACGTTTGAAATGCCTCGTGGGAAGTCAGAACGCATCCTTCTGTTAACTTCAAAGGTTGAACATTTGCCTCAAGTATCATGTTCCCATTACAAAATGTTAGGAATCCATAAATTTATATAGGATTTCAAGTACTCAAATTTGGTGAGCAGATTTAAGTTTATTCTGTTCATACTGAACCCAAACAACCGTAGTTCCGTCTTTAAGCTCCACTAAGGAAGGTGCCCCACCACACACCTCACAACAATCTTAACAAGAATCTACTAAAAAAACTCACTCAAAATGGATGAAATGGCAAACTGCTATTTTTATCAAAGAAAATAATCATATTTCATTATATCTTCCATAAAGTATTGCTATTGAATGTAGGCAATAAAAAATACAAACTTTTCCTGAAAAATGTGTTTTGAACTCATTCAAAATAGTCATAGGGTACTCATTTTTGGACAAGAAAAAGACTAGATAAGATTAAATATTTACCCCACCCTTTTTTGAGACAGGAGCTTGGGTATTCTGGGATAGCTCTGAACTCATGTGCAGAAACACAGTGACCTTGAACTTCAGCTTGAGCTCCTGCTTTCCCAGTGTCCCAATTTCACAGGTGTGCACCTCTGTGCTCAGTTTAGGTAGATCTGGGGATGGGATCCGGGTTTCCTGGAATGCTAAGAAAGTATACTGCCAACTCTGCTACCCCTTCAGTTTACATTTGTGTTTGTTTGCTGGGTGAAAATGTTAGTACCCTCCAAGTTTTAAGACTCCATGAGCAGATTATACATTGTGAGAGAAATGGCAAAAAGTACTGCTGTAGTTAACTGAGCCATAAGAATATACCAATGAACTTAAGAACTAGCATTTTCTATTTCAACTCTTAGAACACCAGAGCAGTAGCATTTAGAGGTGCTTTGCCTCCCCTTAACTCACTCCACATTTTATCATTTCATCTCTTGGGTACACCACTTGCCTTGTAGAATAGAACTAAGACATTTTACCCTCCTGACTGTCCTTTAGCAAAACAGTAAAATGATCAGAACCTGGAGAAATTGTTGCCAGTGTCTTCATCTGTGTTCATTTCTCTGCTGATTCCCCAGTGGAAGGTGCAGCTCAGAGACAATAAAGGACCATTTTACATTTTCCACTCAACATGGTGTGCACCTCCATGCTCAGCTGAGGTAGATCTGGGGATCTCACACATGTGCTCCTGTTCCTTATGGAGTGTCTACAGTGGGTGGGAGAACTAACAGCTAGAAATCCAAAGACGGCAGGCACAGCTATAGTGCACACTAATCTGCAGGCTTGGGATGAGAAACACTGGATCAAACCAAGTGTGAGAGACTACAACAGAGGCACAAATAACACATGCCCAGCTCACAGGAGAAGAAAGGAGCCCAAGAGCTGGAAGGAAAGGGGTTGGGAGGTACAAGGTAAGCTTCTTGATGCCCAAAGCACTTGAACTGATGTGTTTATTAAGGATTTCAATCATCAAAGACAATAAAGGTGGAGGAGCCCTCATGACTCAAGGCAGGAACATGCTTGCTTTCTACTTATAGCTTCCTATACTCAGAGGACATCATCTTACCAATGTAAAAATGATCGCCCAAGGTAAGAAAATACATGTGATCAAGAGAAACACGCTCGAAATAATCTTTCACGGTGTGGCTCGGATTGACAGCATTGATGTGGTTCTGTAACACTTCCGTCAATTTGGGGAGGGTAAGAAGACTGCCCTCACTACCCAGCAGGTACCTCACTAATGACTGAAATGCTGGCATGCTAGAACACGTGACCTATGCACAACAAACACTAAGGAAAAGATTCTGATAGTATTTTATCATCATCATCAGAAACAATTCTTTCGAGTAGTAAATAGAAAAATTTAAACACAAAACAAATCCCCATCCTTATTCAAACAATAATTAAACCAAACAAACCACATCACAGTAAGGAATGTCTTGTTGTGAGGAAGGGTGGAAAGGTTTTGGTGAAATAGAGAAAGAAATGAAGTATGATAATATGGGGTGGAAACAACCAAAATTCAGGGAAAATATGTATAAAACTGCCAAAGACTTTTAAAATATAAGCTAAAGATATTTAAGTTTAGGGATAGAATTTTCTTTTATTTTATGTATATTGGTATTTTGCCAGCATGTATGTCTGTGTGAGGTTGTCTGATCCCCTGAAATCAGAAATTATAGACAACTGTGAGCTGCCATGTGGGTTCTGAGAATTGAACCCAGGTTCTCTGGAAGAGCAGCCAGTGTTCTTAACCACTGAGTCATCTCTCCAGCCCAATGATAGAACTGTCTGACCCAATTGATGGAAAAGGATTCAGGAGAAGAAGAGGAAATATCCCAATGTCTTTGAAGTCACATGATGATTTCATAAATGCATACTCCAAAGGTTTATCACATTCCTGAGTTGCATCGCATAGCTACAGATGCCACAGGCTCAAGGACTGCCCAGAAGAGTTCTTCATATTGTACAATTTTAAGGTTGCAGAGTGGCCATGCTATGGTTTGCTCAGTTACCAACTATAGTATTGGATAAGACCAGAACACATACTATCTTCTTCACTATAGAAACAATCTCTACCCAGTAGAAATCAAACACTACCTGCTATTTATGAAGAGCTTGTTGAAGCTCTTTACTCATTTGCCAAATAAGAATAATGGATTCTTTGAAGTCTTCGGACAGATGGGCTGATCTATAACTCCCAAAATGGGCCTAACCCCAGGAAGAATTTAGAAGAAGCATGCTAACCCTTGCCACACAGGCAGTCCCCTAATGTTGAACATGCTTCTTGCAGCATCTAGGGCAGACTTTCATGCCTAGCCAGCATTAGCATTGCTTCCCCTCTGTAACACTCTCTCTCTCTCTCTCTCTCTCTCTCTCTCTCTCTCTCCTCTTCTGAATGTTAGAGGAGAATTACACAGCTTGTCCCAATAAAAGCATAACACAGTTAGTACACAGTTTTTCCATCCCATCCCCAGTAATTATGGAGGCATTGCCCTCTCCTCAGAGCTAATAAACCATTACCTAACTATTAGATCAACCCATATTTTAGTTTACTCAGACATCTAACAAGGCTTCTTAATATTTACTTAACATAGCAGAAACAATTGCTGTGTCTCCTAGCTGGTCATCAGGAAAATCCTACCCTTACAACATCATTTTAGAGCCTTAACTATGACATTCTGGGAATACCATCATGGTCCAAGTTAATAGTTATTAGAGACATACATAGATCTAATCTATATGGGAAGTAGGAAAAGACAAGATTTCCTGAGGAAATTGAGAGCATGGGGACCTTGTGGGGAGGAGAGAAGCAGGGAGGGGAGCAGAGAAAAATGTAGAGCTCAATAAAAATCAATTAAAAAATAGTTATTATCAGAACTAAGATGGCTTGGATTCCATAGTTTACTTGATTCTCCTGGGTTTCTCACATTTTAAAAGTAAATCTTTTCTGAGAATCTGTGGAAAATAATCGAGCTCAAGTCCTTGGTATTTTTAACTATTTAAAAATTCTTTAGGGGGCTGGAGAGATGGCTCAGAGGTTAAGAGCATTGCCTGCTCTTCCAAAGGTCCTGAGTTCAATTCCCAGCAACCACATGGTGGCTCACAACCATCTGTAATGAGGTCTGGTGCCCTCTTCTGGCCTGCAGGCATACACACAGACAGAATATTGTATACTTAGAAAGAAAGAAAGAAAGAAAGAAAGAAAGAAAGAAAGAAAGAAAGAAAGAAAGAAAGAAACAAAGAAAGAAACAAAGAAAGAAACAAAGAAAGAAACAAAGAAAGAAACAAAGAAAGAAAGAAGTAGACAAAAAAATTCTTTAAAGAGAATGCACAAAGGAGGTCATGCTCTACATGTCACTGCTGAGGCTCCTCAGCCAGAAAGAATCCCCCAAAACCAGACTTCGACAAGCTCCTCATTTACAGTTTTCACTATGAGTCCAGCTGAGAATCCTCAAAAACCAGACTTCGATAAAGCTCTTCATTTACAGTTTTCACTGAGTCCAAAGAAAAAGACACAGATCCTTGCAAAAATTAAATTCAGAAAACAGACACTCTATAAACATTTTCATTTATTTTTCTGGTTTTTTGAGAGATGGTTTTTCTATGTAACAAACAGCCTTGGCTGTCCTGGAACTCTGTCTGTACACCAGGCTAGCCTGAACATGTTTTGTACCTAAGTGATGAGTGTGTGTGTGTGTGTGTGTGTGTATTCATTCATTTTACTCAGTAAATTCTCTGTTCTTTATATGTATGTATACAAGTATACAGGTTAATATATACATTTATCCCTACATGTGTGCATTTAATATAGGCTGTATGAAAGAACATGAAGGCAATCTCTAGCAGTTTAACATGTCCCTGAATTATCAGGTTATTCATAATTAGCTCTCCAGGGTATTAGAAGAAGTCAAATGAGAATACAAGCATGCAGATGTATTTCAGTCTGTTATTTCCTGGAAGATTTACCTATTAATTACACACGAGAGCACCAGTCAATTGTTTTGGACAAGTGTTTGGTGCTCCTAAGAAACAGAGGGACACACCCCAGGGACACCTCAGCAAAGTTTTACCGGTCCAAGAATAATAAATTCACAGACAAAAGCAGATTTTCAACAATGAGGAGAAAAATGAAAGTCTTGAACAGCAGTGGTCATCACCAAGGAAACTGTCATGGAGGAGCAAACTTTAAAGAAGATGCCAGTGCAGAGTATGCTGTAGCTCAGCCTAGAGATAGGCTTTGCGTCAAATGGAACCATCTGAGGCAGAAGCAGATTACCTTGTTGGGGAGCCCTGCAGGGGACCCGCAGCACAGCTCTTCTGCCCAGGCGCTGAAGAATAACCTGTGCTGCTCTGTACTGGTTTCTGAGAAACGCAGACCGGGCACAGGCTGTGTAATCATGGCTGCTGGACATCCCTTATATGATAAGAGTTTGGGGGCCCCACCCCTGTCCTTTACACCCGCCTCACTCAAGACACACAGGAGCTTCTCCTAAGCCAAGGACGTAAATCATGATTGTTTCCTAAACTCTAATACGGTATCTTCTTCTTGATAGCTGTCTTGCTCTCTTTTAAAAATGCTATACTTAGGAAATGCTCTGAATTTTCTCTGACTTTGATACTTAAAACTTTTGTGATATTATCTGAAGTAAACTTTCTAGTATATACCACACCCTTCTCTCCCAGCATCTTTTCTTAGATACATAGCTAAAAATTTCTTTTGCATTTCTCCTTTTTTCATTTTTTTAATTTTTCATTGTTTCTCTATATATATATCCCACAAAAAGTATAAGCATAATATTCACAAAATCATAGCTGCTTTTCAAATAGAATTATATATACTTACAAAATTTATTTAGGCTCAAACATTTCTAGAAGTACTCTGAATACCATTTCAAGGGTTCTCTAAGGCATCCTAACGATCTCTTCTTTAAGCATCAAGATTCTTGTTAAGTGAGAAAGTTTCTAAATAAATTAAGCTCTGTGTAATCCAATTATTATTCCTGTTCCCATTCCATTTCTCTCAGTCCAACTAAAGTGCTTTAAGGGAAAAAAAAAACCCTCAGGTGTCCCCTAAACAACAGAAATTCAGTTTCCAGTCTTCTAGAAGTAAGGAAGCCCAGGGCTTAACAGATGGCTTTAGAACATCCAGCTTCCAGATTTGGAGGCTGATCCTCTTGATTCTTGATCCTCTCTGCAGAGGTTCATATTCTTTCTATGAACACTCGCTCTCTTGATAGATTTTTAACACTGATGAAGTTTTCATCTTCACCCTTGACCATCTTGGGGCTAGGATTTCAATGCATAAGGTGACAGCAGCAGGCTACGGCTATAAACAATGAGACCATAGTAATTGGGTGTTTTCTCATTAGGTATAAACTCTAAAGTCTACTGTTAGACTTTGAAAGTTGACTTAAATATTTAATTACAGTGCTCAAATAACTATTTACTAGAAACTTCGTAGAAAATTATGATTTCTAAGCATGAATTTTATAAACTCACCAAATCTTCTATCTCTATACAACCACAAGTTTCAAATTAAGTCAGAAATTTTAAATCCAGTTTTTAAATTTGACTTCAGTATTCAGTACTTCCTATTTTTGCTAGTTTCTCTCCCATGGTAAAGTTATCTGTAATGACTCTAGTGAAGTCACACTCGAGAGTAAAACAAAACTGACTCATAAGTGTAAGAAAAGAAACAGGAAGAAAATATGTCAGAGAAAAATCTTACAATGTATAAATATGCATTGAAATATATCTCCAGGAAATACTGCTTAAGAGAGCAACTCAGCTGTTCAAAAGAAAAGAGTAATTTGAAAGAATCATTAATAATATCTGTGGAAATCTTTCTCTCAGGCTTTATCTGAAGGTGCCACACCTAGCTAAATAAATTAGGTCAGATCTCAGTGTCGTTGTTTCTATTTCATTCTGGCCTAGAGAACAGACATGAAATACAAAAAGCATATGACTAAGTGAAGGCCACATGGATGAAGTATCATCCCAACATGGCGCATAGTTCATATAAATTAAATAGTCTCTCTGAGTAGCATAAATTGTCACAGTGAGCAATAGGTCCAAGCTAACCCACAAATCACACGTTCAGACACACTCCTACAATAGACATTTGGCCCTCCATTTCAGACAGCTGCAGAGGCTTGACACACAGGATTCCACTGTGATGCAAAGTCGCGTTCACTGATATCAGAGGCTCACTGGGCTGTGTAAGGACTCTGAAGTGACCTGAGAGGTTAATGGCAGAGAAGGTTGTCAACAGACGTGGCGGTGAAGAGCTGCTGAAGCTCTCTTTCAGAGTTAAAGTGCACACCAGCAAGTAAATGATGCTCAGGCTGTTTACCTCTTTCACCCATGGCAGGGAGCAGGGGGAGTCGTTGTGAGGGACAGCAAAAGTGAGGGCTCTGGGAGGAGTGCATGCATTTGCTATCATTAACCCTGAGCGGTGAGACAGATGCTTTCCTTTACTGGAAATGCACAGGCATTTCCCTCACATGATTATGTTCTTGGTGCTCCTCTTGCCACAGTGAAGACTGCTACTCCATCCCAGAGAAGGTGTCATCGCCATCGATACAGCAAAGTGTGTTTAGTGATGAGAGGATTAAGACATTTTCCCATAGAAATAACACTATGTATGATAATTATTTATAAATAAGCACACATACACACACACATATATCAGTATCCCCTAAAACACATTATATCCAAATTAGATATGCATATATTTAATTTTAGTAACAGGCTTTATTATGATTTGCAGTTTAATACTTAGATTTTTTAAATGCATTTTACTGTTATGTGCCTATGTACGTGTCCACATTAATGTAAAATTAATAATAATAAATTAATGTGTTTGTGTGTGTTTTACACATATCTTTGTACATTAAAAAGCGAAAAGACGTTATCAGATCCATTAGAGCTGGAGTTGCATGCGTTTTCAGGACACTGTAGAGTAAAAAGGTCACTGAAAATAAAAGCAGAGTCAGTGAAAGAAATCCACAATGACCCTGAAACCAGAGCTAGTAAAAGAAACACACCCTGGCCCTGAAACCAGAAGCAAATCTACCCCTGACCAACTGAGCATGAAACCAACCAGTCCCTGAGCAGGAAAATCAACCAATCCCTGAGCACAAAATCTAGCCTATCTGGCTTGTTCAAACTCAAAGAGATGAAATCCAACCAATTCCCACCCTGAAAATCTTCTCCTTGGAAAAACTCTGCCCCTAAGAAGCCCTGTATAAGAACTGTGGCTGTTGAGTTGGCAGCTTCCCTTCTAAACACCAGCAGAGCCAGCTACTCTCCTGGATTCCTCATTTCTAAATAAATCTCTTTCTTAAAAGAGTTTTGGGTGAAGATCTTGTTTTCCAGGAGCAGAGCAGAATCTCTGCTGGGAAGCTTCCTAGAGGAGTGGAGCAGAGAAGCAACTGAATCTCTGCTGAGAACCACCCTTGGGGGATTGGAGCAGAAGTAATATCTTTTTGCTGGAGCTGATTGCTACATTTCTGATGGGGTTTCATCTTTAGCAGAGTGAAGCAGAGAAGTAACAACTTGGGCTAGAGCTGAAAAGAAACAGAGAGCTCTGCTAAGAAACTCTCTTAGGAGAGTGGAACAGAGCTCAGCTGTAACCACTCTCTCTCTCAGAGAGGAGGAGAATTACCACATCC